>NW_006256867.1:4962042-5181712 GCF_000478725.1 Eutrema salsugineum
CCAAGCTTGAAGAAGGCCCGAGACCACGTTTTTGGTGCAGTGCTTTGCAGAGAATCATATGCACCCTGATTGTATTTCCTCAATGCTTCCAAGTTATCCTCAAATGCTCCACTAGTATAGCTTCTTGCAATTTTCCAGAACAAACGCTCTAGCTCTATGTCTTTGTGGGTCTTTTTCCAATTTTCGACAATGTGCCTAGCACACATTCTATGTTCAGCACGAGGAAGCTCTGTCTGAACTGCATTGAGGATACCCTGTCATGTCAAGCAAACACCATTAGAGAAGTGCAAAATCAAGTAAACGATAAACCATTACCAAAAAAAAAAAACACTTAGGCAAACCCTGTGTTTATCCGAGATGATGGTAATGTCAGCTCCATCTTCAAGTGCCAAATCCTTTTTCAGAAGTTGCACAAACCACAACCAATTTGGGTTATCCTCCACATCAACTACTGCCCAAGCAATAGGAAAGATTCGGTTATCACCATCTCTGCCAACTGCTCCCAACATTTGGCCTTTAATATCCCACTTCATGAATGCTGCATCTAAACCGATTATAGGCCTACAAGATTCCTTCCAGGATGATTTTAATACCTCAAAACACATGTAGAGCCGGTAGAATCTTTGTCTGCTTCCAGGTACTGGACCAGGAATGGTCTCAATCTCCATTGTTGAACCTGTATTCGACCTAAGTACCTCAGCCTGGTAATCCCAAATTCTAGCAAAATGAGCTTCATGGCTAGCTTTTCTTGCAGCTGCGAGTGATGCCTTTGCTCTCCTACACTGATGCACACTAACATTCATGTTGTACTCTCTTTTTATTTCATCAACCATGAATTGCGACTTGATTTTAGGATTCAGTCTCAACCTTTCTTCAAACAGTTGTGCAATGGTATCACTTTTCAGAAGCTTCGTCGACCCAGATCTTACACAAACATGTTTACCATCTAAGTACTTAATCATCAGCTTGTTTTTGCCCTTCTCAAAAGAGCAATAGACCCTCCAAGCACAGTTTTCTTCTTTTTCTTTTGTGCACTTTGCACCAAGCCTGCTCTGAGATGATTTGTACATCTTGATATCATATTGTGTCTTCAGAGAATAAGTGAGACATGCATACTTGAACTCCTCAGCATTGTTGAATGTCTTCCCTAATGCCAAAATGTCATCCGGACCAAATTTGAATGGCCTTTCCTCTGTCCTATTTTCGTCTTCATCATCATCTGTCAAAGGATCTGGAATGTGTTCATCATCCCAGATATCATCTCCACTATCATCATCACCATTTCCATCTTCAGGGGCACCTTCTCCAAAATGCGAAAACCATTCATCATCCTCACATATTTGCACATTGACTAGCTCCTCCTCAGGATCATTATCCTCTGGATTTTCAGCGAAAGCTGGCTCACTCTCTCTATATCCTGCAGTGTCTTCAACAATTACTGGACAATCATCTCCTTCGACCGATGAATCTTTATCAGACTCTTCTGGATTTTTTTCAGCATCTGCAACTTCCTGTTCATCAGCAGAACCTCCTTCTGGTTCATCTGCACGACCTACTCTCTCTTCATCTACACTAGCTACTCTCTCTTTATTAAAGCACACAATTTCCAAACACACATTCGCCGGTTTTTCAACATTGGTAGCCATTTCTCCATCAACATTATCTCTTTCTAAACCCATATTCGTTTCTTCATCAGTTACCCTGCAATGGAAATTCTCTATTCTAAACACAAGTTTTGATTAATCAAAATTCACAAGCAAAGTTCGAAATTACCTCGGAGGATCAGGTTCGGGTTCTGGTTCTCGATTTCTTCGAACTGGAAGCTTCTTTCCGCCTCTTTTCCACATAGTCCTAACCATTGTTGATGAAAAAGCTTGTTTATTCTGAATCGTATCGCCGCTGTAACTCGCCGGAGTCAGGTTTATTGCTTCGCCGGAAATCGCCTTTGGAGCTTTTTAGGGTTCAAACTAATGAAATCCCGATGACAGAAATTAGAACGAGAGTAATACTAACGACGACCGTTTAGAGAGTTAACTGTTGACTTCATTAATCCCTAATTTGCGTGGTCAACGACAACTTGAGGAATTATTTTGCCACTTTGATAATTGGGTATTTTTTTGTGCCGATTGCAATAGTGAAGATTTAATGTGCATTTCTCAGAGAACACGTGCATTAAAACGAAGAAACACGTTTCGTGATCTAAGCAGGTCTTCGATTATCACCACTTGTGACTCAGCTTTTACTGCCGGCGAAACTCCACCTCCACCCATCCGCACCACCGCAACGCTTCATCGACGTAGCCATCCCTGCATCTATATCTTCAACACTAGTCGAACTTCGATTATTATGTTGTACTTCCGCTTGTTCTTCCGCAAATCATCGCCAAAAGAGATGCTGGATTCTTTAATTTCCACCGGAATTAAAACTGGGAATCACTGATCGTCGCCTAAACACATCAGATAAATTCCCCCATCAACTCAAAATCTCTCTCAATAAAAGAGACTTCACCTCATACAAGCCGAAGTTTACATCGGAAAGGGAAGATTGATTCCTCTGATGATTAAAATTTCGAGCATGACCTGTGAAATCAGACCCAAACATTATAGAGAAGCCTGAAAATCCAGAAACTGCAAATGGGCCAACACTAGAAGCAATGGAGGATCGACCATTTGATCTCAAGTCCAATAAGCCCAGCACGTTTGAAGCACGTCATCCGAAGCCGTCAAAGACCTACAATAAAACCTGCAATAACAACATTAAGAAGATAAAGTGTGGTCAACAAAAGCCAGATCATCCAGCTCAGATTATTTCTCTTGGAAATCGATTTATGCCTCTTGAATCTAGTGCTATTACTTATCATTAATCCAGATGTATTCTCTTATATATATCTAGTCGATTGTATGAGTTATGTAAGTTAAAAAGTCATAATAAAAATCATTTCTTTTCAATCTCTTTCTCTCTTTGAGAAAGATTTCATGGTATCAGAGCCATGGAGAGTTCTAATTTGATTCCAGTTCCTGCTGTGACTATTTTACAGTGTGTAACATTAAAGCTCTCCGATAAGAATTATCTCTTATGGAAGCTTCAGTTTGAAAAATTTTTGTCCAGTCAAAAGTTGTTGGGGTTCGTCGACGGAAGCGTACCATGTCCTCCATCAAAAATTCTTGTCCGTGACGGCGACAAGACAGAGGAGCAAGATAATCCAGAATATGGCAAGTGGCTCCACTCTGATCAAATGGTGATGGCGTGGTTGGTTGGATCTCTCTCTGAGAATGCTCTCAAAAGTATCTACGGTCTCAACACTTCACATGAGGTTTGGCTCTCTTTGGCAAAGAAATTTAATCGTATTTCTACTACTAGGAAGCTCGATTTACAAAGAAAAATCCAAACGACTACTAAGAATCAGAAGTCGATGGCTGTTTATCTTGCTGAAATCAAATCCCTATGTGATCAATTAGATTCAATTGGATCACCGATCTCTGAACAAGAGAAAATTTATGGCGTTCTAAATGGCTTAGGGAAGGAATATGAGTCAATTTGTACTGTTATTGAGGATTCAATGGACTCAAACCCTACGATCTGCTTTGAAGATGTGGTATTCAAACTTACTGGATTTGATGATAAGCTCCATGCTTATGAATCTTCTGATGTTACACCTCATCAAGCCTTTTACGCTAACAAAGGAGGATATAACAAAAATTACAACACCAACAGAGGTGGATATTCTCGTGGAAGAGGTGCAAACAGAGGAGGCTTCTACAACAGAGGAGGAAGAAGTTCCTTTTCTACTCATGGTCGTGGTTTTCAACAACAATTCTCCACTGGTGCTAATTCTGATATGCAGACTCGCCCTACATGTCAGATTTGTGGAAAGTTTGGTCATTCTGCTCTTAAATGTTATAAACGGTTTGATCAAGAATATCAGAGTCCCGAGTTGCAGAGTGCCTTTGCTGCAATGAAAGTTTCAGATGGTAACACTTCATCAGGACATGAGTGGTACCCAGATACCGGTGCTACTGCCCATATTACCAACTCCACTGCTTCTCTGCAGACCGCTCAACCTTACACCGGCGATGATTCTGTAATTGTTGGAAATGGGGACTTTCTTCCAATAACTCATATTGGTTCAGCTGTCTTGCCAAGTCTTCAAGGTAATCTCCCTCTTGAGGATGTCTTGGTATGTCCCGGTATTGCAAAATCCTTATTATCAGTGTCTAAGCTAACAGCTGACTATCCTTGTGCTTTTGAATTTGACTCTGATGGTGTCATTGTAAAGGACAAGCAGACAAGACAGCTCCTCACCAAAGGAAGCCGACTTAAAGATCTATATGTGTTGGAGAATTCTCAGTTTTTAGCTTACTACTCTAACAGGCAGCAAGCTACAAGCGATGAGGTGTGGCATCAAAGGCTAGGGCACCCTCATAAAGAGATTCTTCAACAGCTAATAAAGAATAAAGCCATAGTAATAAATAAAACCAGCACACGCCTGTGTGATGCTTGTCAAATGGGAAAGCTTTGCAGATTTCCCTTTTCTTCTTCTGATTTTATTTCTACAAGACCTCTTGAACGTGTTCACTCTGATATTTGGGGTCCTGCACCCATTGTTTCTTCTCAAGGATTCAGATATTATGTTATTTTCATTGATCATTTCTCGAGATTCACCTGGTTTTATCCTCTTCGGTTAAAATCTGGTTTTTTCTCTGTGTTTCTCAACTTCCAACGGATGGTTGAGAATCAGTTTTCACAGAAAATATCTATGTTTCAATCTGATGGAGGAGGTGAGTATACAAGCAACAGATTCGTGAAACATTTAAGTGAATGCGGCATCAAACAACAAATTTCTTGTCCTCACACACCTCAGCAAAACGGTCTTGCTGAACGCAAGCATCGACACTTGATAGAACTTGGACTTTCTATGATGTTTCATAGCAGATCTCCTCAGTACTTGTGGGTGGAAGCTTTCTTTACTGCCAATTTTCTTGCAAATCTTCTTCCCTCTTCGGTTTTGCAAGACAATAAGAGTCCTTATGAACTTCTAATGCAGAAACCGCCAATATATACTGCTTTGAGAGTCTTCGGGTGCACATGTTATCCTTATCTTCGACCATATGCACAGAATAAATTTGATCCCAGATCTCTTCTCTGTGTTTTTCTCGGATATAATGAGAAGTATAAGGGATACAGATGTCTTCATCCTCCAACTGGTCGGGTATATATTAGCAGACATGTGTTATTTTCTGAAAATCACTTTCCTTTCTCTGATGTGTATAAGGACTTTTCTTCAACACCAACTACTCCACTTCTGACTAGCTGGTTCAGGAGTCTTTCTCCAACTGGTGTTTCTGCCACTTCGTCAGATCAGAATTCACCAACTGATGGTTGTATCTCCTCGTCAGGCTCAAGTTCTGCTGCTTCTAGTTCTTCTGAAGGAACCATTTTGCCTCTTGTTTCTTCTACTGTTGAGGAAGGAATGAGTACTGGGTGTACGACAGACTTAGACTCTGTTCCTATAGGCAACAGCTCATTTCCTTCTTCTATCAGGACAGATATACAAGAGACACCGAATTTGACATCTCCTTCACATGAGTCTGTGTCTGCTACTGCTCCTCTTGCGCTTGTGCCTACTGCTGTTCCTCTTGAGCCTGTTATCAGTAACGATGAAGAAATGGTATCTACTTCTGGAGATGGCCTTACTCCATTGGCCGCCACTACTTCTACACACGCTATGACCACCAGATCCAAGGCTGGTATACGAAAACCAAATCCCAAATATGCCTTACACTCCGTAAGAACTAATTATCCTGAACCAAAGACAATCAAAGCTGCACTACAAGATCCAGGTTGGACTAATGCAATGGGTGAAGAGATAGGGACCCTTCATGTTACCGACACTTTTGATCTTGTTCCACCTGTGCCAGGATTTCAACCTCTTGGTTGTAAGTGGGTTTTCAAGACGAAGTTGAATGCTGATGGATCTTTAGATAAGCTTAAAGCGAGACTCGTTGCAAAGGGGTATGAGCAAGAAGAAGGCATTGATTATATAGAGACTTATAGCCCTGTTGTTCGTACTGCAACTGTTCGAGCTATCCTACACGTTGCTGTTATCAACAAATGGGACATAAAACAATTAGATGTCAAAAATGCTTTCTTGCATGGAGACTTGAAAGAAACTGTCTATATGGTCCAACCACCTGGCTTTGAAGATCCAAAAAGGCCAGATCACCTCTGCAAACTTAAGAAAGCTATTTACGGACTTAAACAAGCGCCACGGGCTTGGTTTGACAAGTTCAGTTCTTTTTTGATCAAGTTTGGATTCTTTTGTGCAATTGGTGATGCTTCTCTCTTTGTTTACATTCACGGTTCAGATGTCATGTTTCTCCTGCTGTATGTAGATGACATGATATTGACTGGAAGCAACAAAGACTTGATGCAGAAGCTTTTGAACTCTCTCAATTTGGATTTCATGGTGAAAGATATGGGACAGTTACACTACTTTCTTGGTGTTCAAGCGTTCTTTCATCCCAATGGGCTTTTTTTAAACCAAGAAAAGTATGCAACTGATCTTCTTATAAATGCAGGAATGATTGATTGTGCTCCTGTTGCTACTCCTTTGCCTCTGCAACTCGGGAAAGTTCCTGGCCAACAAGAACTCTTTTCTGATCCTACCTATTTCAGGAGTCTGGCAGGAAAACTGCAATACCTTACTTTAACAAGGCCTGATATTCAGTTCTCTGTGAATTATGTTTGTTATAAAATGCATGCTCCCACCATTGCTGATTTTAATCTCCTCAAACGCATACTGAGATATCTCAAAGGTACAATATCTTTGGGTCTTGATTTGTCTGCAAATACAGATTGTACTTTGCGTGCTTATAGTGACAGTGACTGGGCCGGGTGTCCTGAAACAAGGCGTTCAACAGGCGGTTTATGCACATTTCTTGGTTCCAACATTATTTCTTGGTCGGCCAAGAGACATTCCACTGTTTCTAAGTCCTCCACTGAGGCAGAGTATCGAACTCTCTCAATTGCTGCCTCTGAACTTAAGTGGATCTCTTCCCTGTTGTCTGAGATTGGTGTTCCTCCGCCTGTAACACCAGAAATGTACTGTGATAATCTATCTGCGGTGTGCTTAACAGTGAATCCGGTGATGCACTCTCGTTCCAAGCATTTTGAACTTGATTGGCATTATGTCCGTGAGAGAGTGGCTCTTGGTTCGTTGGTGGTGAAGCATATTCCGGCTGAATATCAGCTTGCTGATATTTTTACTAAGTCTCTGCCCCACCGTGCCTTTGCTGACTTGCGGTTCAAACTTGGCGTTGTTTCTCCACCCACGCCAAGTTTGCGGGGGTGTATAGAGAAGCCTGAAAATCCAGAAACTGCAAATGGGCCAACACTAGAAGCAATGGAGGATCGACCATTTGATCTCAAGTCCAATAAGCCCAGCACGTTTGAAGCACGTCATCCGAAGCCGTCAAAGACCTGCAATAAAACCTGCAATAACAACATTAAGAAGATAAAGTGTGGTCAACAAAAGCCAGATCATCCAGCTCAGATTATTCCTCTTGGAAATCGATTTATGCCTCTTGAATCTAGTGCTAGTACTTGTCATTAATCCAGATGTATTCTCTTATATATATCTAGTCGATTGTATGAGTTATGTAAGTTAAAAAGTCATAATAAAAATCATTTCTTTTCAATCTCTTTCTCTCTTTGAGAAAGATTTCAAACATAAACCTTTGGAATTGGAAATAAAAACTTGCAGAAGATTGAGATCTACACAATAGTAATCAGACCTCTTTTATATATTAGATTATATGTATAAGTATGATCTTTCACAATAGAAGTTATTCTTTCTCTATTAAGCTTGATAATCTTCTGGATGACTCTTGTACCCCTTGTTCTTATTCTTCTTCTTCGGAGACTCATTCTTTCTTTTTATTCTTTTTTGCTTCTTTGTAAGACCGTGAGACTCTTCTCTTGGTGGTGGTTAAATCCTAGTTTCACCCGACCTCTTCTAAAGATCAATCCCATAAACTCACCAAATCGGATTCTTGAAAATTTAAAAGTAAAAAAATGCTCAAAAAAACCTTAAAGTAAACTGATTAAAGGAGGCTTTTTGAAGCCACAATGCTCCTCCATCTATATGAGGGTGTGTTTGGTTTTTCGACGTCCAAAGGTTTCGAATAACAGAAGTATTAGATTCGTTGCACGATTTAACATCGAATTCTGCACTTGGGATTTACGAAATCTAACTATTATACAACACTAGAAGAGAACTCGTGCTATACTACGGGATTATAGACTATCAACTTTTAATTTCTTATATTATTTTATAATTTTTTGATAATTTTAATAATCTTATCCATCCATTGTTTTTTCGAGTTTTTTCATCTAAATCATGATTTCGCGTTAATTTATTAACTTTCTCAAATTACGAATTTTAGGTTTTTTCACACATACACAGACACACACATATATATATATATCACTAATTCCATCTTTTTACTTATATCTTTAATATTTTTTATATTTCTTTATTGTTGTATTATTTTTCTTTTCTCTTTGTCATGTTTTATATTTTAATAATTTGTTATCTTTTCAATTGTTTATTAAACGTTATGTTGGTACTGTAGTTTTCTTCTTATTTTTTTTTATTTTTTAGATATTTAAAACTTGTTTAGCCTATTATTTACAATTTGCCTTCTTGTGCATTGAGATTAAATTATCTTTATTAGTTCAAAATAAAGATTATATCACACTTAAAATCTGAATTATTTTTTATTCATCTGTTTATGATGTTTTAATCTAAATATTAATTTGATTGAACTTATGCTTATGATGTTTTATATCAGATTTAAATTCGATTCAAATTATGCTTATTTAATGTTGGTAACACAGTTGAATTTAAATTAAATAGTTTATATAAGAATTAATAGTTTGGACAGATTTTAAGTTATGTTTTTAATCTTCTAGTTCAACTTTTGATTTCTTTTGTGATTTATTTTCTATTTGTTTTTCCCTTGATGTCCTAGCTGGTAATCTTTCAATTCATTGTGTTTTACCTTTTTCCATTGAAATCTCCATCTATTGATTTTTTTTAATTTTTTTTTCAACTTACTATTTTATGTTTTGTTTTCATATTTTTTAATTCGTTCTATCTATGTTCCACATGCCTCTATAAATTTTATACTTATTTATTACCATATTAATTTTATCATTTTTTTCTCTTTAATTTTGATAATATGTTATTTTTTGATTATTTAATGAATGTTCTTTTGTGTGTGGTGATTTTCTAGCTCTTATATATTTTTTTTTAAAAAACTTATTCTTCAGTTTTTGGAAATTTTTAATTTTATGACTTATTTTTTTTTAATTGCTTTGCGAATAAATTATCTTTATTATTTCAAAATGATGAGTATAACATACAGTGAAAAAAAAACTCCAAATTAAAATCTCATATTGGTTTTTTTTTATTTATACATTTAGAATATTTAAATTTAATATGAATTTAATTTTTATTATTATATGATTTAATATTTTTAACATAATAAAAATGAGATTAAATGGTTGATTTATTTATATTGAAAAATAATTTGTATATGTATTAATAATACGAATAATTGCTAATTTCTTATTGGTTCTCAAATGCTGAGTTGTCAAGTCCTGGAAAGTCCCCTTCATTTTTTATATATTAAACTAGATTTTGCGTCCACGCTACGCGTGGATATTTTGTTAATAAAAATTATATGCAATCAATTATATTTATTAAGATATAAATTTTATATATAGTGATTTAATAATATATTAAAAATATTATAATACTAATATAATATTTTTTAATGTAAATTTTGAGGTTTTAACGGTTTTGTTTTAAATCTATATACAATATGTCATATTTCAAAAACGTATTATTTGGTCAAACATATATAAATTAATATACCCAAATCAACCAATTTTTTTATAAATTAGTCAAATGGTACTTATTACATAATATTGACATGATGATAAAATATTATACATTCACTTCTTTAAATCATGAAGATAATTTTTTTCATCATTTTCTTTTCTTCCAATTATATATGTATTTTTTTTTAAAACAAAATTTAAAATTTAATCTTTATCTTCTCTTGTTTAACCGATACAAATTTTTATTTTGTTATATTAATTTAAAAAACAAACTAATAAATAGAATATTTGCTTTGAGATTAATAACAACTTTAAATTTGAAACCAAAATAATATTTGAATATAAAATAAAAAAAATCATACAAAATTTGTGAATTAAATATATTTTTATCAATTGGTTGTGTAAACATTTAAATAAATTTTCAATGATTATACGTCATTGATTCTAATAAGAATGATTTTTTTTCATCATGTTCATTTTTATTCTTGTTACATCTGTTTTTTTCAACTAATAGATCATATTTATTTATTTCAATGATTTTTGTATGATTATATTCAGTTTCATCATATTCATCTTAATTCTTACAATTATATTTAAGTAGGCAGTCGGTACAATTTAATACATATAAATTTAGAAAAATGAAATAACAAATTGAAATTCTCAAAACTAAAAACTTCTACATTGATCTATTGCAATTCCAAGCCGAATATACAAAATATAATTTTTTCGATCATTTTTGCATAATATATTACATGAGATTATGTAGAAATATGTTTTGCATATGTGAAAAAATTAATATAAATTATAATTATTAGTTATTTAAAATTCTGCATGAAAAGCCTCTAAATCAAGTAACATAAACTTGTGTAAGTAATATATAGTTTATAGATAATAAATTAAATTTATAATTTAAACAGTAATAATGAAGATTTTAATATCATTTTTTTTATTATTAGAGATTTTTTATTCTTTAATTTACTTTCTTAATAGAATTAGGAATTTTTTTTAAATTTACAATATTGATATATACTAATAAAATTTAATTTTTAAATGCTGATGTGGATGCCTTGAAAATAACATAGCTTTAATTTTTATTCATAATAGAATAATTTAGATTTTAATTAACAATTTTTTCTATATTGTTTTGTATTAACAATGTAATTTTATAATTTAAATTTTTTTTTAATTTTAGTTATTGATGTATACTAATAAAATTGATCTTTTAAATCTTATGTGGATGTCTTTAGAGGCATATAACTTCTATATTTATTGTTCTATAAACATATTTTTTGTTAACCATATAATTTTAAATTTTGAAATTTTTTCTAATTTTAAATATAGATGTAGACCAATCAAATTGAACTTTTACATCATATGTGAACATTCTT
This sequence comes from Eutrema salsugineum, assembly GCF_000478725.1. Classification (NCBI taxonomy): domain Eukaryota; kingdom Viridiplantae; phylum Streptophyta; class Magnoliopsida; order Brassicales; family Brassicaceae; genus Eutrema; species Eutrema salsugineum. The sequence goes on from NW_006256867.1 coordinate 4,973,337, forward strand.
AGAGGCATATAGCTTTTTTTTTGTTTAATAATAGATTTAGAAATCAAAGCTGGAAGATCCCGCACGAGGCAAGTAATTATGGTCTCTCCTTGTTTTTAGGCTTACCAAATGTATTCGCATGCTGCTTAGTCAGCTAATTGTTACCTTTTTGGTTATTAAAACCTCATCAGATGCCATGTTATTTCAAAAATCTTCCTCAGATACCTCAATCTTCGGCTTAATGACAGAACTTCTTTCTCTATTTTCAGTGCTTCGTTTTTCAAAAGTGTCATGATTTTGGTCTCGCTTCCTTGTTTTTGAGGCTTACCCAATGTATTTGGATGCTTCTTGGTCACCTAATTGTTACATTTGTGCTTAATGTTAGGTTGTTAAAACTGTATCAGATGTCATGTTATTTCAAAAATCTTCCTCAAATACCTTAATCTCCTTCGTCTTAATGACGGAACCTCTTTCTCTATTTTCAGTGCTTTGTTTTTTAAAAGTGTCGAGTATCAATCACTTGACATGTTTCTCGGATTGCTTTAAATTTATAATTCTTCTTAAATTCGGTGGCCAAGCTTATTTTTCGGTCTCCTTTTCGATATTAAAGCAGTTTGTAATGGCTTAGTTTATATCTCGTTTCCTTATATTCTTTGTAATTTAGCTAATAGTTAAACTTATAGTTTAGCCAAGTTGGTTATTTTACGTTGTAATGTCTCATTTTTTTGTGAAACCTAACTCTACTTTTTTTGTTTTTTTGTTTTAATTTGAAATGGTTGTACACACAGAAAAAAACTTAAAAATTATTATAGTAATGTGACAAAAATTTGGATACTAATGTAAGAATCTCTAAATATGTGTGTATACATCTAATTTAAATTTAAAATTTTCTATTTTAATATTATTTATTTTAGTTTTTTATTGTTAACAAAAAATTTATATATAATTTCTTTATCTTTCATAATTTTTAAAAATAATAATGGAATTTGAAAAAAATTAATTTTCAATGTTGAGGTGGACCAATTAAAAAATTATATAGAATTTTTTTATTCAGCAATAATTAGAATTTGTAAATTTATTTATTTAGCAATAACATTAAAAATTTGTAAACTTTCCTTATTTTTGATTATTGATGTGGATCAATAAAATTGCCCTTTTTATTCCTATGTGGATGTGGACACTCTTAGAAGCATTTAGCTTCAATTTTTATTAGTATATAAGATTATATGCATAATTATGATCTTCCACAATAAAGTTATTCTTTCTCTAGTAAGCTTAATAATCTTCGGGGGTGACTCTTGTACTTCCTTCTCCTTGTTGTTCTTCTTCTTCAGAGACTCATTCTTTCCTTTTATTCTTTTCTGCTTCTTTGTAAGACCGTGAGACTCTTCTCTTGGTGGTGGTTAAATCCTAGTTTCATCCGACCTCTTCTAAAGATCAATCCCATTAACTCACCGAATCGGATTCTTGTATTGGTTTCTCCATCTAGATGTCAAATACTAGTCGGATACATAATTATGGGGGATCAAGTTTTCTATAGAGAAGCATTCACATGACATGTCAGCAAGGGATTCCTGTCATATTCCACCGCATACCTGTGCAAGTCTTTGCAATCATGTCTATCGTATAAGCAATGTTATTTTTCTTCACCAAGTACTCAATCATTTCCACTTGAATTACTCGAAAATATTTCGAATGCTTCTTTCTTCCTTGATAGTCAATGCTACTTTTAGACTGTATTTTCCTTAATACTTGATAGCTTTCATCCTTTTTACATCCATATGGATCATAGCTTGTTTTCTTATTGTCTCCAACATCTCTTCTAGTGGCATCACTCTGGCTTTGTTAATAGAGTTATTGTACGACTCAGAGAAGTTGTTTAAGACATCTTCACACACTGCTGCGCAACTGAAGAAAGCACGACTATAGTTACGAGGATTTCTCTTCATTAGTTCTTCGTAGACACCAAAGTCAAACTCCTTAACCTCCTTAATTGCTTTGTCATACTCACCAATGGTAAAACTCTTTGCCACTGCCCAAAACAACACTCTAAGGAGCTCTTTGCCTGGATAAATTCCTCTCATATTTCCGTAAATGTAGTGTGTACACATCCAATGTTCCACTTTAGGCAATGAAGACATCTACAAGACTTAGAAAGTATATGGTATATATATGGCATACCATAGCTTATGTACAAGAAAGAGAAAAACAGAGAATGCAAAACAGAGACATATCTGAAGAATAATGAACTTACTTTCTGCCTACCAGATATAATAGTGAACCCATTACCATTTTCAAGCTTCAGATCATGTTTTAGTAGCTTAATAAACCAGAGCCAATTGCTTGTGTTTTCCTTTTTCATACCCAATGCAACAGGAAAGAATTGGTTATTGGCATCACACCCTACAATTGCTAGTAGTTGGCTGTCAACATTGTTCTTCAGGAAGCATCCATCTAATCCAATAATTGGTCGACAATAAGCAAGCCATATTTTCCATAGATTTGCTAGAAAATACAATCCAATGATAACCGGAATTGAGTCATCTTTGGTTTTGACAATATAGAAGTCAATAGGGAAAATTCAATCTCTAATTCTCAAGGGAATATCATAAGCTACTCTTTTTGGTGTTGAAATAAAAAAACAAAATTGTCAGAGAAGGAAGCTGCGATAATGAAGCGTGACGAAAGTTGAGGATGCCGCTAACACAATCTCCGACGATAATCTAATTGTTGACTCTGAATCGGTGCTTGGTTCTTTCTAATTTCAAATCGGTGCTGGATAGTTGTCATTAGAGAAAAGAATTGCTGGCGATGATGAAGCTAAAAAACGAATGAGGATAGAGTAATCATTTGTACCCGTTAATGAATGTTATTCTGGGAAGTTTCCAAAGGTGCTAAAGTTGTCAATTCTAAGTTTTTTAGTGTTATTTCATTCAATTTATCAATAAATATTAATCTTATATATATATATATTTTATCGTCTGAAATCTTTTGATTATATTAGAAGAACTATTATAAGATTAGTTTTTCAAATGACAATCTATCCGCTCCACTTGAATCCACACAGCCCATGACCACTCAACTGACAATTTTTATTTCCTTCTCTCTTGCATTGTTTTTATATCTTTTTTATGACTATACTAATCTTTTTTATCTATTGTATTATTTTTTTTTGAAATCTTTCATACAAATTTCAATCTTACAATAACTTTAACTTTCTCAAATTACCATTTTTTTATTTTTTGATAGTTGAACACATATCTTTTCAAATGATAAATTGTCATGGAGATTTTTTTTTGAATTATTATATATTAGGTATTTATTTTTCTTCAATCTTTATACTATACTAATTCATCTAAATCTTAATCTCAACTTTTTCAATATACCATTTTAAATTTTGCTTTTTATAATATATCCTTGATTTCTTATTTTTCCTATATGTTAAATTTTTGTATATTTTTCATATATATTCTTATTGTTTTCTATTTTCTTCATTCTCTCTATATGTTTTGTGTCTTATGGTTTTATAGGTTGGATTTTTATTTGTGAAATTTCTTAACTTATTATATCTCGTATTTGTTTTTTGCACTTGCATTAAAATGTTATTATTTTTATTAGTTTAAAAATGAAAATTAAATCATTCGAATGATGCATTTGAACTTGTATAATTTAACATTTATATATTTATAAAATTTTAAATTTAATTTAAATTTAATTTACTTTTTATTTATATTATAATAATTTTTAAATAATTAATTAAAATTCAATATTTTTTTTATGTTCATATTGATTAATTGTTTATTTTATTTATAGATTTTGTCTTTCCAAAAGTCCCACGTGGAGACACACACTTCTTGACAGAGAGAACTTCTTGCCTTCTCACTTATTCCGCTGTTGAATAACCCACACAATGCCGCTGCTGCTAGAGAAGATGAGTTCAGTGCTTTGGCCACGACGGCTAATGTCAAACTTTCTCGATCAAACCGTATCTATCGCTCTTCCGTATGTCTCGAATCTCTTTCTTAGGCTATGTACAATGGTTTTTTTTTATCAACACCTACTTTATACTCTACATCATCTCTTCTCTCTTCCAAATCATCTTCTCTTTCTTCCACATATTAATTCAACACTCACTCAATTTTCATCAGCTACAATGGTTTTGTTTAATAAAATTCAACACCTTACCCCACCATTTTTATTACACATGTGTCTTTTTTTTAAATGATAGTAAAAAAGGATGATTTTTTTTTTCTGTATCAAAATCAAATAAAACTAGTGTCTATTTAAAGAGTTTGAAAAATAATGAATTTTAGTATAAAATTTATATATTTGTATGTAAATAATTTATGAAATAATTGATTTTGAATAATTGAGATAAAAAAAATATATCAAAAATCAGAATATCCAATTAATATTCTCCACATGTCATCAATGATGGCCCACTTATCAACTTTCACGCTGTTGAAAACTTTCAACTCTGTGTTTTCCACATCAACTTTTTTTTTTTTTACAACATCCATTGCAGCACCCAGAAAAATATCAATTGTTGTAAAAAATTTACAACACACCATTGTAAGTAGTCTTATGATTACAATACTTAACGATGAAAAGCGAATTTCAAAATAACCGGTTTCCAATTTTGAACAGGAGCCGGTGGAAGGAAAAATCGTGACAAAATCTCCTACTTTGATTTCCCAGTAAGGAATATATTTATTCGTAAACTGATCGGTCAATTTACAGATTTTAGATTCTCGATTGTGCCTTTGTTCAATTCGTGGAAAAGCAATTTGGACCTAAATCTCCGACTGTTCTCAGGTTCTTGGAGGATCAACTGGAGTTATAGAATCATTATGTGGTGTCATCAAACCCATTCAAATCATGTAAGTATTGTTTCTCTGTTTGGGTCTTAGTTTATTTTGGATTTTTTCAATTGATTTCTCGATGTAAAATTACTAGAGCTTGAGCAAAAACTTCGAATATCATACTTCAGTTATATATGTGTTATCAGCGAATTGGTTAATTAGCTTGAATCTAATCTGAATTCATGAGGAATCTCGTCTATATATGTGGAATCTACTGATTAATATTATATTCTACAGAGACTTATTTTTCAACTATGGATTCTCATGGTAAGAGTAAGAGGGATAGACATGGAAGGCAAAAGAAGTGGAGAGATGAATCCGAGTCTGAGTCTGAGTCTTCCACTTCTGACTCCGTCGGTTTAGATGATTTGTCACCACCCAGGAGTTCCAAGAGGAAAGGCAGTAACAGTAAACATGAACAAATGGTAGCCGTCTAGGGAATTTCTTGTCATTGATAAGAGAAGGGTTACACATATATATACAGCCATAGAATCAACAGAAAAGGAAACTAAATATACCGATATATTCATAAAACTTGGAGAACACTGCTTAACACCCCCCTCAAGTTGGAGCGTGGGGATTGCAAACGCCCAACTTGCCAACAATTTGCTGGCATGCATGACGACCAAGAGCTTTAGTAAACACATCAGCAAGCTGATCATTTGTTGACACTTTCTTGGTAGCAATAAGACCATCTTGTATAGCATCCCGAACAGAGTGACAATCTATTTCAATAGCTTTTGTTCTTTCATAAAAAACCGGATTGGCGGCAATATGAATGGCGGCCTGACTATCACAATGCAACACAATAGGACCTTTGTGTTGGACTCCAAGATCAGCCAACAATGCTCGGAGCCATTTCAATTCATCAACTATCACAGCCATGCTTCTATACTCTGCCTCAGCCGTAGAGCGAGCAACAACCTTTTGTTTCTTGGTTTTCCATGACACCGGCGAGTCACCGAGAGTAACAAACCAACCACTAACAGAGCGACGAGTTAAGGGACAACCAGCCCAGTCCGAGTCACACCAACCATGAACACGAAGATCACTATCAGCTTTCAGAAATATACCTTGGCCCGAAGTACTTTTCAAATATCGAACGACGCGCAAAGCAGCTGTCCAATGATCAACGCACGGCTGCTGCATAAACTGGGAAAGAATAAGAACACTGTACGTAAGATCGGGTCGCGTCGCTGCAAGATAGATCAGTCGCCCAACAAGACGTCTATAACGCTCAGGCTTATCAAATAAAGTACTCTTGTTTACCGCCAAGCCATGTTGTTGTATCATCGGAAAATCAACAGGTTTGGCACCCAGAAAACCAACTTCAGCTACGATGTCAAGAGCATATTTTCTTTGACAAAGAAAAATTCCTTCAGGTCGACGAGCAACTTCAAGTCCAAGAAAGTATTTTAAAGTGCCTAAATCCTTCATATGAAAGCACTCTCCCAAGTATTGTTTAAAACGAACAATAGCATCATGATCATTTCCTCCAATAACCAAATCATCCACGTAAACTAATATGTAGATTTCGCTACCCGTAGATTTACGTAATGAGAACATAGAATAATCTGACTTGGATTGAACAAACCCATATGTGAGTAAGGCTGTTCGAAGTTTAGAAAACCAGCATCTAGGTGCTTGTTTTAAGCCATAGAGAGATTTCCTAAGGCGACAAACAAGACCTGGTTCACCTGTACGAAATCCTGGAGGTGGTTTCATATACACTTCCTCTTCTAGATCACCATGTAAGAAGGCATTATGTACATCCATCTGATGTAACTCCCAACCTCTTACAGCCGCCACCTCAAGGAACACACGTACCATAGACATTTTGATAACAGGTGCAAATGTGTCCTTATAATCAACCCCTGCGACTTGCTTATTACCGAGAGCAACGAGGCGAGCTTTATATCTTTCTATCGTACCGTCTCCTCGATATTTGATACGATAAACCCACTGACTTCCAATGGCTTGTTTACCGGGAGGCAACTTCAACATATCCCATGTTCTATTGAGTTCTTGAGCACCAACTTCAGAACCCATAGCGTCACGCCACACTTTTTGAGCAACTGCATCTTTAAAACAAGTGGGTTCCACTCCACAGGTCAAAGCTACAAGAAATGCACGATGAGCAGGAGAAAAATTATCACAGCTTACAAACTCTGAAATCGCAACTTTCTGCAACTTTCTGACGTATCAAATAGCTGATCCATCTCAAAATCATTAGCCTTTACTGTGTAAAGGACGTGGTCTTTTAAGCGCACAGATTTTTCTTCTGTCGCATACCACGACCGAGTTAAAAAAGCAGAGCACGTGCAACATTCAGAATGTGACGATGCTTTCTCTCGGCTCTACCGTTTTGTTGCGGAGTGCCTACGCATGAAGTCTGGTGCAAAATTCTTTTTTCCTTAAACTCAGCCGAAAAGCAGGTGAATTCGGTACCATTATCACTTCTTACAATTTTGATTTTTATGCCAAATTGTCTCAAAATCAAAGCCATGAAATTTCTTATGGTTTTTCCAACTTGTGATTTGTCGTGAAGAAGATAAAGCCACACACCACGTGAATGATCATCCACGATGGTCAGAAAATAAAATGAGTTACACAACGTCGGATGTCGATAAGGGCCCCGCAAATCGCAGTGTATCATATCAAAAATCTCAAGACTTTTATTATCACTAGAGTGAAAAACATCACGACATTGTTTAGCTCGAAGACAAGTATCACAAGTTGAGAAATCTTTAACTCTAGTTCCAACAGAAGGAAGCAAATCAAAAACTTTATTTGATGGATGTCCGAGACGCCTGTGCTACACATCTTCAGCTCCATCTTTATTCATCCGCAAAGCACTAAAAGCAGTCATACGCCTAAAGAAATACAAGCCATCTCGAAGCTCACTTGCGCCAGTCAGGCTCCTCGTTAAACGGTCCTGAATCACACAGCCCTTATTAGCTATTTGCATAACCAAGTCAGAATCCGCAATCAGTTGCGACACAGATATCAGATTACATCTCAAATCTGGAACAAGAAGAACATTTCTAAAGCTGAATTCATCATCAAACATCATTGTCCCTTTTTCTCGTGAAAGGGTCTGATTTCCATTCAGCAAACCAATAGCACACGGCAGAATATACTTCAGATCAGTTAGAAAATCACAATTTCCAGTCATATGATTAGATGCACCAGTGTCTAACACCCAATCAAGAGAATCACACTTACCATTAAGACGAGTTGCAGCGCTTTGCTTCTGGTCATCGAGAAGCTTAATCAATGCTGTCCATTGATCATTCGTAAGCCCAGTGTAGCCCTGTTTTGCAGCTTCACCACTGGTCTGTCCTACTTCATGGACCGTTGTGGCGTTGGCTCGAACAATTCCACCACGACCACGACCGTTACCTCTGCCTCCACGACCTGCATTCTGATGGGAACGTTCTGCCCACCACTCCGGATAGCCAATCACTTGAAAACAGGTATCTGCAGTATGTCCTGTTTTCTTACAGCTCCCACACACAAGCTTGCTTTTATCTTCAACGCCACCAGATCTGCCTGTTTTCGCCAAAAAAGCCACTTGTGTGTTCTGCTGTTCTCTGCCACACATCACAGTCTGGACTCACTCCACCGACTTGATCTTTGCATAGACCTGGTTCATCGTCGGGAGCGGATCTGTGCTGATGATAGAAGTGCGCACTCCACCATATACAGCTTCGTCCAAGCCAAGAAGAAACTGGTGCACTTTATCATCTTCACGCTTCTTCTCTGCTAGTGCTCCCAGATTGCACTTGCAGTTTCCGCACGTACACACCAACGGCTGGTCATAATTGACCAAGTCTTCCCAAAGAACTTGCAACTTCCCATAGTAATCAATAATCGTCATAGAACCTTGTCTTAGATTAGCAAGTTCAGCCTTGATCTCTTGAATTCGTGGACCATTCCCTTCAGAGAACCGATCTTTGATTTCTTTCCACAACTCCTGTGGATCTTCCTTGTTCGCAAGAGTGCGATGCACCTTTGGTTCCACCGTATTGAGAATCCACAAACTCACCATGGAATTGGCAGAAACCCAATCTTCATATGAAGCATCATCTTCCTTTGGTTTTGTGACTGTACCATCAACAAAACCATATTTTTTCTTTACTCGAAGTGCAGATCGCACCGCTTGAGCCCACTCATCAAAGTTCTCACCATTGAACTGAATTTGGGCAATAGTAGCACCAGGATTTTCGTTCGGCGACAACTGATACATCGGAGCAACTGTTTTCTGAGTTTCAGTGTTATCACCCTTGGTCACGACGGTTTTATCAGCCATACTTTCAGTAGGCTCTGATACCATGAACAAATGGTAGCCGTCTAGGGAATTTCTTGTCATTGATAAGAGAAGGGTTACACATATATATACAGCCATAGAATCAACAGAAAAGGAAACTAAATATACACCGATATATTCACAAAACTTGGAGAACACTGCTTAACAAAACACCATCGCTCAAGTGCTGACTTCACTGACAGAGATGGTCGGCAAAAAAATAGGAAGAGAACTTCGCTTCTTTCTTAGAAGCCCTCTGAGGAAGAAATTATTGAGTTTATGGCCAAATTGGCTCGGAAGAAGGTATCTTTTTGTTCTATATTATTTTGTTTGCATGCTTTGTTTTTTTAAACCCTTGTATGAGGTATGGTGCTTTGTTGTTTTACGAGTTCCAGCTGGGAGCTGGCACTCATGCAGCTCCATGGATTAACTGCACCGGAGCTGGCACTCTACACACTCATGTAGTAGCTGCACCTGGCACTCAAGCAGTTCAAGTAGTTGCAGCCGGCACTCAAGCAGCTCCATGGATTAATCGCACTCATGTAGTGGCTGCAGCCGGAACTCAAGCAACTCCGTGGATTAATCGCACTCATGTAGTAGCTGCGACCGGCACTCAAGCAGCTCCGTGGATTAATCGCACTCATGTAGTAGCTGCAGCCGGCACTAAAGCAGCTCCATGGATTAATCGCATTCATGTAGTAGCTGCGGCCGGCACTCAAGCAACTCCGTGGATTAACCGCACTCATGTAGTAGCTGCAGCCGGCACTAAAGCAGCTCCATGGATTAATCGCACTCATGTAGTAGCTGCGGCCGGCACTCAAGCTGCTCCGTGGATTAACCGCACTCATGTAGTAGCTGCCAGCCGGGACTCAACCAACAAGTAAGAAACTTTGATTTGGCTTTCTTTTTTTTTGAATTATGAGAAGTGCTGATGTTTCTAATAAATCTGTCAATCCAGGGAAAATTGTATTTGAGGAGATGTCGCCAATAGAGAGTTCGAGTGTGGGCTAAGGTGGAAAAACCAAGGTGGAAAAAGCATAGGCCTAAGGCTCTTAGAAAAGCTAAACAGAAGCAAACTCCTAGGAAACTTGGGGCTAAGGGTCAAGAAAGCAGAACACCTGGGAGGAAATATGGACGGAAGAGAGAAGAAGTTGAGAAAGATCTAGCTGCCGTTGAATTAGAACCTGCTGAAACTCAACTCTGTAGAAGAGCCTTGGATTTGAATAGCAGGGATAGTAAACACTCATATGAGATAGAATGGCCTCGGAGGGAAAAGCAGATAGATTCCGGAAATCAAAAATCAAAACAATGCCTTCTTTGTTCGTCAAAGCAAAAGAAAGGAAGAATAAACAAAGGAAAATGTGACAGCCGAAACTTCTTATCGAAAAGGGATCAGACCAGCAGAATTCTGAATGGTGGAAGGAGGAAAGGAATGTGTTTCAAAGTCATGAAACCATTTTATGCGACTCCAATCCTTTTTGCTAGCTTTTGATACTATGTTTATTTTTATGTTTGAATTTGTCATTATATTAAATATTAAATTTAAAGATAATTTTAGTTTTTTGTTCTCCCGACCTTTCTCCCTGTTTCATAGAAATTATCTCTCATTGTCGGTTATTATTTTTTTATGCAAGCGCAGATACTTTGATGACTTGTTGACGTAAAAAGGCTTCATAAATATATTTTAGTTCAAAAGTTTTTGAATAAATCAAACTTTCTTAACTTGTTAAAATCTCTAAAAATTTATCCAAAAACTGGGATTGAAATTTTTCTCAATGCTTATTAAAATTATTTTATAAATTAATAATAACAATATGAAAAACTACGAATGAATCATTATGTCTTTCTATTTAATATTATTTTTAACTATACTTTTATATGTATAACTACTAATTTTATGAAATATTATTATTATATATATGGTTGTGTCTTTCTGATTATGCTTATTCTAAACCATTGCAACTATTCTTTTGTACCCTTTAAAATTCTATAAAAAATTGAGAAATCTTTAGAGAGAAAAACAGATAAGAGCATGTAATTGCAAACAACAACTAGATTGTCTTTGTACCTTTGCACTCCTTGGAATGCTATAAATTATTGAGAAATCTTTGGTAAACAAAAAAGATAAGGGCACGTAATTGCAAACAACCCCAAAAAACAACATAATAACAAAGTACATAACTCTATTTGTATCTCTTGTATCTTAGCATATAACATGTATCTTAGCATATAACAAGAAGAAAACTTTGATTGTCTTATCCTACAAGGCAATTCGTGTAACCAAAAGCTTGATAAGGATCGAAATACTCTTTAAGAAAAGTATTTCGTACCAGATTCAATTACAACATTTTCTATTCTATTAACAATAACAACTAGGAATTAACCGCGTATCGCATGATACGCGGGATTATAAAATTTTAATTTTTTTTTCCGATAGCCCAAGTATCTAGAACAGTTCGATAAGCCAAATCGGTGGTACTGAGTTTACATAAATAACTTCATGAGGATAGACCCGTGCACTTCTTGCTAGGTTGTCTGCCTTCGATTTTTTTGCGCGTGGGATATGCAATATCAAGAAAAAGTTGAATATGTTCTTCATCTTTTCAATCTCCTCCATGTGTAAAGCAAAAGCTAGACATTCTTCGAGTGTAGACACCACCTTCACTACCTCTGAACAGTCTGTTGCAAATGCTACTGACGTCTTTTGATTCTCTAAAATCTTAAATATTACTTTAGAAATTAATTTTAAAACTTTTTATTATAAATTTTAGTTACACGTGATTATAACATAATAAGCTGTTTATTTATCCAGTTGACAAATCATAGTAACTTGTTTATTTAACCCATTGACAAATCATATTATTTAATAAATTGAGTATACCACCTTTTTAAAACTAATATTTTGAATTGCAATACTTGTTTTTGTAGATATTCAAAAATTAGAATCATAACCCGTTTATTTAACCCATTTATATCAGACTAAACCGTGGTATTATATTCTCCCATATAAGTCGGACAAAATCGGTGGAGGTGACTTTCCGGAATCATCATCCTACCGATCAAGACGTGGCTTAGTAGATGGGTAGTCGACAAAAAAAAGAATCATAACCCGTTTATATCAAACTAAACCGTTTACTTAACCTATTTTTCACTCGATGTAAATATAACTTTAAAAACATCAATTCTAATATGCACCATTTAATGACTCTCATTCCACCATGAATTTTTTAAAAAATAAATTAATTTTCTCAAGTCAATTTTTTGATAAAAATAGTTTTAATATATATATATATATATATGATCATGTAAAATATAGCAGATTACGGTAAAAAAAACATTTCAGCATTTTTTTAATATCATAATTTTTAATTTTGATTTTTCACATTTGAACAATTGAGAAAAATATATTTTCTCACTTTTTTAATTGAATATATTAAATAATATTATTTAAAATAAAAAATATAAGAAAATATCATATCTTTATATTTAGAAATTAAATAGTAAATATACTCTATTTAATGACAAACACAGACTTTTCATTATTTTAATAGTTTTGAAAGACAATTACCATTAAACTTCTATATTTTAATAATATTGGAATTGCAATATTCTATTAATTTATCGAGTTATTAATTTATCGATATAAAAATCAACCCAAAAACTAATTTGTGACTTAAAAAATGTATTAATTTATCGAGGTATTAATTTATCAATTATAGAGGTTATACTGTAGTTATTATGATGATACCTTTATGTCTTTCTGTTTAATTTAATTTTTAATTATACCTTTCGTATATAACTACTAATTTTATGCAAAGTTATTATTGTATAGTTGTGTCTTTTTTTTTTAAATATACCTTTTCTGACTCCTTTCTTTTCTCCGGCTCCTCTCTCTTCTCCGACTCATTCATCACTCACACTTGACTCTGACGACACATGTATTTCTCTGGCGGCTTCTATATCCGGCGGCTTCTCATTCCATCTTATTCTCTCTCTTTTCCTTCAATCTCTGATTCGAAGAAGCTTCAATTTCTTTCTCTCTCACTCTCATGTGTAATTCCAAGCTCAAGCTTCTATATCTCTGATGAGTCTCATTTTCTCTCTCCGCTGAGGTAATATTCGTTAAATGGGTTTGTCTTGGAATTTTGTATTTTTTGTCTTGGAATTTTGTTTTTTTTTTCTCTCCATCGAGCTTATTCTCTCTCTTTTCCTTCAATCTCCAATTTGATCAAGAAGCTTCGATCTCTCTCTCTTTCTCGCGTAATTCCAAGCTCAAACTTCTCTATCTCTGATGAGTCTCGTTTTCTCTCTCTGCTGATTTAATATCTGTTTCTGGGTTTGTCTTGGAATATCAATTTTGTTCTCTAAACTACAAAACAACTTCGAACATCAAAACAGCTTTGATATTCTACGCATGCACTAGTCAACATTTAGGAGTTTATGTAAGAGGCTATCTGAATAGTATATGTTGGAGGAATCTTGCCATGTTTTTATTGAAGAGAGTGTTGCAATCATTGAAATGATTGCACAATATCTAAATGTACGAGTCTTAGCTGAGCGATATCAACATTCACTAGACAAAGTGAAAAGAAAGCTAGATGATGTTTTAAGTGCTCTCTTAAAATTCGCAGCACATATTGAGAAACCTGCAAGGGATAAGTTCACAAGTGCTAATCTTTTTTTAGTAGATGATAACCGGTATATGCCTTATTTTGAAGATTGCGTTGATGCTCTTGATGGCACACATGTGCCAGTTCCTCATCCATCAGGGAATGTAGAACCATTTAGAGGTCGAAAAGGAGAGGCAACTATGAATGTGCTTGCTATATGTAATTTCAATATGAAATTCATATATGTTTATGTTGGAGTTCCCAGGAGAGTACATGACACAAATGTGTTATCATTTTGTGTAATATAAAAAGCTTCTTTTCCATAAATTTTGTTTTTTAGTGTCAAAATTAATAATCTGAATAATATATAGTTATAAATATTGTTTAGATTAAGAAGTAATATTAATATAATTAATATTAAAACTAAAAAATATAATTAGATAAAAACATGTGTATTTTAGTTATTTTTTATTATAACATTTAGATATAGCTGTCAATTTAGATTAAAATAATTTAGATTAAAATAATCAAACAAACAAAAGTTAATATAAATGAATCATCCAAATGAACAACTTAAAATAGAAACGAACACCATTCAGATGGATCAGCCAAATGAAACATTTAAATGAACCAATGAATTATTTGAATGAACCATCTTAATGTAAATATCAGACTAGAAGCATTAAAAAGTTTTGTCAGATTGGAAGCATTAAAAATTTTTTTGCCCCCTTAAACCCTTGTAGAAAAAAAATTTGTTTAACTTAATTTTTCTTAAAACAGAATTGAAAAAAAAAGTGTCCAAAAGTTAAAGAAAAAGAAACTAACAACCACGTGCAGCTACAGACGCTAAAGAAAATGGAAGGAAAAAATTATAAAGTTGCATTAAAAGACCTAGAGATATCTATACGCTCAAAACAATCCACTTTAACTCATCTTAAGGAATATTAGCCCCTAAAAATTATTTAAACTTACCACCCTGAAGTGTTTCATTGGCTTCAACTCAGGCCCAACTCTGGGACAAACTAACATAGCCAAAATAACTGGTTTCAATACCTTTTGTTGGGGATGAATTCAATCTTTTTTACGTGGATGAATCGCGTGCTTGTACATAACGTCTATGATTTATTTGTAAGTACGTCCTCCTTAGGCCAAATATGATACGTATTGGACCTCCAGCCCAATATAGCCTAAGCTAATAGCACCGGGCCTCAAATCCATTAGAATTCAAAAGATCCGATACGATAGGCCATCTGTTCCCAGACTCCTCGTGTCTGACAGTGCATATCATACAGTCAGAAACAAGGAAATTGGAAACAGAGTGTGCAGGAGGAGGAGAGACCACATTCTCTATGTCCTATACCTAAGCTCGGTGATCCGGAAGATCATAATATAAAGAAAGGGATATAAAGAAGTGTGGTCCGCACAGGAACCCGGAGAGAGAAGTCATCCATTCTCGGCAGCCCAGTCCCAGTATCGAGGGAACCTGGCCAGGTATGGGTAAACCTTCTAGGCGGGAACACTATTCAAATTTCCCTTTATTCGGCAAAAAAATATGCTTTAGTCTGATTTAGTTACCCGTACTCTTACAAGCCCACGAGATTGGCATTTAATGCATCTACCTTACGTGTGTCAGGTGACAGTGACCTTTCGCTAAAGCCAAGAGGAAAAGCAGAGGTTCAGCATAGTCCCATACCGCATCTGAACTGCCGACCCAACTCGTACACTGGAGACGAAAGGGACACGCCAAGGAACGGTCTCGCAGCAGGCAGAACACGCCAAGAAAAGTTGGTGACACCGTCAGAAGCATGACGCCATCACAAGATTTGAACCCAGTCAAGTCGGATCAAGGGCTGACCCACCCGAATCATTATCCATGGATCGATCCAGTATATTAACCTGGGTCAGGTACTCTCTATAAATATTTTGCTCTTTCCCACGGGAAATGGGTTCAAATCTTTATTCATCTTAAGTCTCACGATATCTCTCAAGATACTTGAGGTTCTTAAGTCTAGGCACTCGACACTTTTCCGATCACTTTTTCGGTCATCCCGCTTCATTCCTCCTCCACGACGGTTCCTAAACCGTGGAGATTCTTCACCCACAAACTCTTCTTTTCTTCTCTTTCCACCTTAAAAGACAATTTCCATTCAAAATCCCAAGCTGATCCTACCTTTCTCAAGGACTCTCGGCCTAGTTTCTTCCTATAGTTTTCTGACTTCTTTCTGCTCTCCGATTAGCCCTTTGGTGGTCTTTTGAGCTGTTTTCTGACTTGAGCGTCAGAGAGCCTTAGGAAAACACACATGCATCGTGTTTTTCGGACTTTCACGTCTTTTATATTTTGCAGAAGACTTGCCCCTACTCAAGGACCAAAAATTCCCTAAACAATTTGGCACTAGAAAGAGGGGGGGGCAACATTTTCCTGTAAGGACGATCACAGCCGAAAATGACCAAAGAACGCCAAATGACGAGAGCAGACGACAACAGCTCACTGGAGAATGACACCATGGAAAGAATGGAGGGGAAAACATCTGTCGGGCCTAAGGACCCACCACGTTGTTTTTGGGATGAGCAGAAGTAGGAGAAGCGTCTCAAGCTGCAAAGCGTGGAGGAAAATCCCCGACTTAGGGAGAAGGTGAACCAACTCTCCCACCAACTGGTTTTAGCGGAATCCATGCAGAGGTTGCCGTCAAATCCGGAAGTCTAGAGGCCACCACGTTTGATCTGGGGAGGATTTCCTAGCGCGTTCACAGCACCGATTCAAAGCCGAATTCCGCCAATACCTCGTAAGATAAACCAGATGATGTCGACCTCAATACCGTATTACACGCAAGAGGCGTGTATCTACAAGAGCTTCAGATCCAGCTTGGTTGGGCCAGCGTTGGATCATCAATCTGCCCAAAGGACAAATCCTGTCTTTTGCGCAGTTGCACGACGTCTTTGTACAGAAATTTTTCAGCAGCAGAGCTCCAACCAAGGTGTCAGATGACTTAAACGAAGTCGTCCAAGCCTCAGGGGAAACCCTAAGAAGCTACATGACGTGATTCAGTATCGACATTGTCATGGTACCCAACTGTAACGTTTCGACCGCACTTTCCGCTTTCAAAAGGGGGCTCAACAAGATGGGCATTCTGTACCAATCGCTCACAAAGTTCGCTCTCGTCTCCATAGAAGATTCAATGTTGAAAGTTAACGCAAAAATAAAAAAGATGAAAGCCGAAGGAAGACGGTGGAAGCTGCGGGGAAACGTGACCGAGAAGACAGTCCCATAGCGAAAGGAGCGAGAGGAGGAGAGATTCGTGATGGACCAGAGAACGAGGTTACAAGGACCACCACGACAGGCAGGAGAACAGAAGAAACGCCGGAGAAAGCGTATATGAAACAGTACATCTGACGGAAGACTGTCAGAGTGACTAGGAGGAGGGAGACCCAGAACCCTTGACTTTGATGGAAATGAGAGTAGATATTCTTGGAGTCTCATTGGTTTACAACCTTAGAGATCAGGGGGCCAAAAATCCAGTGGTCCCAGAACAGAAGGTAGGACGAGATGCCACATGGAAACGGGAAGTGGTGCGAGTTTGACCATAGTGAAGGGCACTCAACGGAAGAATATATTACCCTCCGGCTGGAAGTGCAAATGCTCCTTAAGAAGTGTTATTTGAAACAGTTCCTTTCGGAGAAGGCGCAGAGGAACGTGGAAAAATTGACTGGCACCCAGGCGACTGGGGGTAAGAAGATGAATAAAACCACACCCCCGAGCATAAGCAGGTGATCAATTTCATTGCTGTCAATGAAATGGATGACCTAGGAGCGTTCGCTTCCATTAAAGGGGAATCAGATAACATCAAGCCTCTGCATGTGGTGTTACCCCGAGGGCAACTGATCATCTTCGACACTGCAAGGGGAGAAGGGGGTTCAACCCATCAAATGAGGCGTTAATGATGACCCTACACATCTCAGAATATCTGGTAATAAGAATCTTGATCGACAATGGGAGTTTGGTGAATTTGTTGTTTTACCCTGCGTACAAAGGGATGGATCTCCCGCCGGGGAAGATAATTCCAAGGATTACTACACTGGTATGGTTCAACGGCGACTCTACCAGATCACTATGTGACATCACATTACCCGTGTTTGCTAACGGGATAACCAAAAAGACGACGTTCATGGTGGTAGATTTCCCTTGGGGATACAACGCCCTGTTGGGAAGACCTTGGATTCATTTTATGGAAGCAGTGCCATCAACTCTTCATCAAGTGGTCCAAATCCCCCAGAACGATGGAATCGGAGAGGTTCGAGGGCCACCGCACGTGACTCAGCTGCCGGCGTCGGTGCAAAAAGTGTCTGTAGATATGGTAACCCCAGCGCCATCATTAAACTGGAAAACTTGGCCTAGAAGCGGAAGCAGTAAAGGAAGGGTCTCAACCAAAGCAGAGGACCAGGTGAACCCCGGAGGAGACCCCGGATCTGGTGGATGAGCTCATGCAGAATCTGGACATAACATGGAAAGACCCACGAGTCACCGAGATCTTGACCCACAGGAAAGAGTTGCAGATATTTATGGGAAAAACTGGTGCATTCAACAGAGAAGAGAAATAGGAAACGAAGAGAAGAAATTGGAGAGCCAAGAGGTGCTTGTAGAGCTTAAGGCGCATCTACTAGCGCGGGCACTGCTCACACGGCCAAAGAAAAGGGAGCCACTGAATTTATTCCTAAAGTCACAGAAAAATCGGTTAGCTCGGTGATGACCCGGAAAGACAAAGGAAGGGCGCTACCAGTGTGTTTCACTAGCAAATTGCTAACAGGGAAGGAGGTGGGCCTGAGCCAAGAAAGGAAAATTAATCTAGCTATAACATCCGGATGCAGGAGAATGATGTCATACCTTTACCAACACCCCGAGACAGTGATCACTGAAGAGCCAGTGGGGAATGGGGAAATACCGCTGTCGAAATGAGCGAGTTAGCAGACTTGGCGGAAGAGTCGAGGAGTTAAGAATCAACTATGCGGTACACAATAACAGGGGGCTATTTTTGCCAAGAGAATTCACGGAGCCTATAGCGTCCGACTCGAACCTGGGAGTGTTGGATTCCATCAGCAGACCCAACACAGTGGACACCTACGGCGAAGTCATTCGAAACCTGCTCTCACGTTCAATTTTATCGTTATTTTGAATTATCATCGCTTATCCCTTTCGGTGAATGCAAGAATGTCCTGTATTCCCGAGGTCCAGGATCACCCGGGAAGGTTGAAACCCTTGTTTTAATGAATGAACATTATTGGTGTTGTTAGGTGTGAAGGAGGCATGAGAAAATACATTAGGAAGGGCGAATATGAAGATGTAGGATGAGAATGAGGAAGGACCGAGTAGCAAAACAGCATGAAACTGAAGGAAATGGTCTGATGAATCAGACATTGAACCTTCGGACCCATGGTCTCTGGTCATTCCACCCACGGTGTTTGACTCAGGCATCACGTCATTCTCCAGGTCATCTCGCCTACGGCAAATGACTCAGGTGTTACATATTTCGGACCCACGGTCCCATATCATTCCACCCACGGTGTCTGACTCATGCATCGCATCCTTCTCTCGAGTCATTTTTCCGATGGCGAATGACTCAAGCATCGCGTCCTTCGGACTCACGATCCTAGATCATTCCACCCACAGTATTTGACTCAGGCTTCTCGTCCTTCTCTCAGGTCATTTTGCTTATGGCGAATGACTCAAGCATCGTGTCCTTCGGACTCACAGTCCCAGTTCATTTCACCCACGATGGTTGACTCAGGCATCACGTTCTTCGAACCCACAGTCCTAGGTCATTTCACCCACGGTGTTTGACTCAGGCATCACGTCTTTCTCTCAAATCATTACGCCTACGGTGAGTGACTCAGACATTGTGTCCTTCGGACCCACGGTCCCAAGTCATTCCACCCATGATGTTCGACTCAGGCATCGCGTCCTTTTCCAGGCCGTTTTACCTATGACAAGTGACTCAGGCAACGCCCAATGAAGGGGGAAAGCATTTGTTCCCAGCAAGGATAACTTCCACTTCATGGGCTAGCTTTGCTAACCCGCGAAATGGTGGGCAAATTGTTGGGGATAAATTCAATCATTTTTACGTGGACGAGTCGCATGCTTGCACGTGGCGTCCATGGTTTTTTTGCAGGTACAGCCCCCTAGGCCAAATTAGGACACATATTGGACCGGAGGCCCAATACAGCCTTAGCTTATAGCACCGGGCCTCGAATTCATTTGGATACGGGAGATCCAGCACGATAAGCCACTTGTTCTCAGACTTCTCATGTCTGACAGTGCCACATTGTTAGAAACAAGGAAGTCGGAAACTGAGTGGTCAAGCAGAGGAGAGGCCACATTCTCTATGTCTTAGACCTAAGCTCGGTGATCCGGAAGGGTCGGGATATAAAGAATTTTTGTCCGCGCAGAAATACAGTGAGCAAAGTCATCCATTCTCGGCAGCCCGATCCCAGTATCAAGGGAATCGGGCCAGGTATGGGTAAACCTTCAAGGCTGGAACACTATCCAAATTTCCTTTCATTTGGCAAAAGGAATATGCCTTAGTCTGATTTAGTTACCCATACCCTTATAAGCCCACGAGATTGGCATTTAATGCATCTACCTTATGTGTGCCAGGTGACAGTAACCTTTCGCAGGAGCCAGGAAGAAAAGCAGAGGTTCAGCATAGTCCCATACCGTGTTTGAACCCCCTACTCGACTAGTACACTGGAGACGAAAAGGATGCGCCAAAGAATGGTCTCGCAGCAGGCAGAACACGCCAAAGAAAGTTGTGAGACCGTGAGAAGCATGACGCCATTACAAGATTCAAACCCAGTCAAACCGGGTCGTGGGCTGATCCACCCGACTCATTATCTACGGATTGACCCGATATACTGACCCGGGTCAGGTATTCTATATAAATATTTTGCTTTTTCTCAGGAGAAATAGGTTCACATCTTTAGCCATCTTAAATCTCATGATATCTCTCTAGATACTTGTGGTTCTTAAGTCTAGGTACTCGATACTTTTCCGGTCATCCCGCTTCATTCTTCCTCCATGGCGGTTCCTAAACCGTAGAAATTCTTCATCCACAAACTCTTCTTTTCTTCTCTTTCCACTTTAAAAAGCCCATTTCCATTTAAAAGCCCGAGCTGATGATATATTTCTCAAGGACTCTCAATCCAATTTCCTCTTATAATTTTCTAAGTTTTTTCTGTTCTCTGATTAACCTTTTGGTTGTCTTTTGAACTGTTTTCTAAATTACGGAAAGGTTTTGAAAAATATATTTTCATCATGTTTTCTAAGCCTTTATATATTTTTTATTTTGTAGGAGACTTGCTCGTACTCGAAAACTGAAAATCCCCTAAACACCTTCAATACCCAAATGAATGGTCCAAAGTATAAAAAGTTTGGTGTAAATTACATCGTTTAAAACGTAATAAATAACTATAATTAAAAGAGTATTTTGTTTTTTGCCAAAAAAAAAGAGTGTTTGTTTATTTGATGTCGAGAAAAGTGTGTCTAGTTCAAAAAATTAAAAAGCAATAAGCATTCGATTTTGCCTGCACCCCGATGCGCCATTCATAACGCGCCATTTCATCAAAACTACACGTGTAAGATTATCATTTGCTCCCTGAGCGTAAGCCTGCGTGTCAACATAAACTGCAAAACTTAATGAACATAATAGTAGAAGACGACGACCCTTTCTCTCAAAGCCGAGAATCGAATCGGCAAAGTTAACAGATTCGGCGTACCATCTACTTGTCTCCGGCGAGATCTCGATTTGATCCTTCACGGTGGCGTCGACGTCCGGGCAACAACAAGCTCTCTCGAGAAGAAAGCCGCCATCATCATCATTGTCTTCTTCATCTCCTCCTCCTTCCTCAGCTTCGTCTGTACGAACTCCTTCGGCGAGGAAAGCGAGTCCGGAATATCCATTTTGGCAGCAGAACTGGTTTATCGGTCTGCTCTTCTTGATGGCTTTGGGATTCTTCTGTCTCGCGATCTTCCTTTACCTAAGCCTCGATCCGGATTCCGGCTACACGACGTCTGCCTCCGCCGCTTCCTCTGGTAAAGAAGGTGTCGAGGTGTGTGTTAATCGCATTACTTTTCGAAGTCGCTAATCGTTTTGGATTGCGACGGACGTTGATTTATGTTTAAATTGTAGCGATAAGGTTTCGAAGATTTTGTTCGTGTATTGATTTTGCTTTCGATTCGAATTGAGTTTGATCATCTCCAAGAGATTTGATACAGAATTTTGAACTCTATGTGTTCGTCCTGGTGTGACAGATTACTTATGGTAGTGCGATTAAGCTGATGCACGAGAAAACTAAGTTTCGATTGCATTCTCACGATGTGCCGTATGGATCCGGCAGTGGTCAGCAATCAGTCACTGGGTTTCCAGGCGTCGTTGATTCCAACAGCTATTGGGTAACTTTCTTCTTCCTCGTATTGCCTTTGATTCTTATTTCTGCTTTAATGGTAGCTCATTTACAGAGGATCCTATATTATCATGTTACAACAAACATCAACCAGCATTTGTTAGCGTATAGATCTTTTCCTGAACCAAAGAAACTCTTGCACATGCTCTTTATACTGTTCATCTCACACTTGAAATCTAATGTGATTTGCTCTGGTGGAAATAAACGTTGGAACGAGTTATGGTGGAGTAGTTGAGCTGATGCATTATTTTGTAACGGATGTTTCCTTTGATAGATCGTTAAACCTGTGCCTGGGACAACAGTCAAGCAAGGTGATGCGATCAAGAATGGCGCAACCATTAGATTGCAGCACATGAAGACCAGAAAGTGGCTCCACAGTCACCTACATGCATCTCCTATATCAGGGAACTTAGAGGTTAGTATTGTCTTCCACTTAGTGTAAGTGCAACATACTTTTTATATTCCTTATCTGCTAAACGTGGATGTGAAAGATCTATTTAGAGTTTTAAATCAAACATTAGACTAGAGAGACTGCTAGATCGTGGAACTCAGTAGGGTGGAGATATTTTGTCACGGGTCTATGTGGATTGCGAAGTTCTATGCCGGGTTCAGTTGGTAGTTGCATTGTCCTTATTGCTAAACCCATTTTTTCTCGGTGCAGGTTAGCTGCTTTGGAGATGATTCAAATTCCGATACTGGGGATCACTGGAAGTAATAATCCCCAAAAGCAAATTTGATATCTATCTGAATATAAGTCTATTCACATCCACCTAAGAGCTCACTCAACTTACTATTTGCTTATAGGCTAATTATCGAAGGGAGCGGGAAGACATGGAAACAAGACCAAAGAGTCCGACTTCAACATATAGACACTAGTGGCTACCTCCATAGCCATGACAAGAAGTACCAACGTATAGCTGGTGGTCAGCAAGAGGTCAACTAAAGCCTGATCTCTTCTTGTCTAAGTCTTCGAAGATGATTGAAACTCATGCTTTAGATAATTATCCAACAAGATTTGACGCATTTTTTCAGGTCTGTGGAATCAGGGAGAAGCGGGCGGATAACGTTTGGTTGGCAGCAGAAGGAGTTTACCTTCCCCTCAATGAGAGCAGCAAGTAAATGTGAAATGTGTGTTAACTTCTCTGGAGGACTTTGGAATCATCTTTTACTCTCTAAACTCATAAACAAGAGAAATAGAGTTATATATTTTGCTGATTTTCAAGATCGAGAATACTTTTAGTCGCACGAATATATATTGTTTTGGTAGATGTTGTCTTTAAGGTTTTGTTGAGAATAACCATGATTTTATGAATCAAATATACCTTAACAATGAATGATTTCTCACACTCCTCACGACTCGTCTGAATTTGATTTAACGATCATGCTCACGAGTTTGCGTGTTCCCTAAGATCAATGTGATCTTAGATACCTCTCGGTAAGACTTGACTTGAGCAACTAAACCCTAGAAATGTTCTTACCCAAATCAATCGATAAAGAAGAGGGCTATTTGTTCTATTGTTTTTAATAAAATTACAAAATTTAGTAAAACGATTTCGAATGAGTTCGTGTATGGAAATTCAAATCATCAAATTAGCACACCTAAATTGTACAAACTTTTTTAGCAACCATTAGATCGGCCGTTTTCCCACAACTTTTTTAATAAGAGTTGCTAAATCATTTGTGACCCTTTCTTAAACTTTGACAAACACTTCATAAACCTAAATTTTGTGGTAATTTGGTTTCCTGTTTTTATCTTGATGATAATTTTAGTAAATATATGTAGAATATGGCATCTTGAAAAAATCCTAACATATATAATTTCTAATGAAATACATACACCTTTTTATTTTATAGTATATGATCCTCATAGTTAATAGGAATAAATAAAATCGACAACCAGATTTTTAGTTGGTCCGCACCGACCTCATGGACTTGTATGCATATTCGTTCATCATCAGTTGTAAACAATATAATTATAGAGACATGTTACATGTAATCGTTGATACCCTTGGTTCTCATCATCCATCAATAGAAAATAATACTAAGAATCATAAGGGCATGCCAATACAAAATATGCAATCAAAAATTCTTAAGTTGCCACATCATTTATGAAGCTAATTCCGTAAGAAAAAGAATACTAACTGTCCGAAGAGATCTTTCTTCTTAGGTTCATTACGATCCATACACGACCTACGACTTTTATTACTAATATACTTGTATGTCACCTTCTTGGTCTCATCTCATGAATAAGAATAACCATTCCTATCAATATGTTGCTTGAAACCTCAAACTACTTGCTTCTTCAAATGTAGCTATACTTTGAGACTTTATTAAGTAAATAGAAGATCAGTTCATCAGTAAATCAAACGACAATACAAGTAAGCGAAAAACTGTATATATAAGAAAAGAAATACAAGAAAATTACGTCCTCGCTTAAATCGTTTAGTCTCGTTCTTTTCTCTTTCCCTCTCTAGGTTTACCTTGCTGGATTTGAACCAAACTTGGAACATAATTGAAAAATTTTGCACTCCCTGATTTGTTTATAACTTCTCGTTCTCCAAAATGAAATTATTTGTATACTCTCCAATAACACAAATCATATTGTTGACGGTATTATCTGTTTGTCCGCCGCTATCACAACACACAACCACTTTCTTCTCCTCGTCGATGAATAAACTTGCAGTACCAGACGAAAACTGATGATATATAGACTTGGATAAATCTATAGCTAAAAGTTTTACGAAAACTGATGATTTATAGACCATTTGGATAAATCTATAGCTAAAAGTTTTCTCCACGACAAGTCTATGGTCTGATCAATCTTACCATTGGTCGTCACCCATATATCCATCTTGGATAGATCCCACTGATGTAACGGTGAGAGTTTCTCTTCTCTAACGGTTGATAGAGAGACAGTCGCACAAGAAGAAAATTCCTTAAAAGGAAGAGAGACGTCCAAGTCTCTCTGTTTTTTTTTTTGCTAAGCATGTTAATATCATTAAAATGAAAAGAGATTTTACAAAAAGCAGAACCTAAGCATGTACAACCTTGGCAAAAAAGAAATAAAAAAACAAGGAGGTACAAAAGGATTTGGGAAAAAATTGGAGAGCCCCAAAGTCACCGAAGCCAAAAAGACATCAAGTCAACAAAGTGTCTTCTATGTCTTCTCGCGTTGATAAAATTTCTGATCTCTCTGTCAATAAGATGGTAGATTGCTTCCGGAGTGAGAGAGATTTGGTTGTGAAGGACGTTGTTATGCTGTTTCCAAAGGTGAAAGATCGTTGCTTGGACCACTAATCTTCGGAGAAGAGAAGGTGTGAGGCGAGAGGAGACTCTGATCCAGGACAGGAGCTCATCCCAGTTGGTGCAAAAAATAGGAGGCGGATTGAATCTAAAGACAACCAGCCGCCACACTTCAGCACTGTAATCGTAAGTTAGGAAAAGGTGATCTCTGGTTTCTACTTCAGTCGAGCAAAGGCAGCAATGCGAAGGAATATTCATGCCCCAAGAAATCAGTCGATCTCTAGTAGGCAGGCGATTTTGATTGGCTACCCACATCGTAAAAGCATGCTTAGGGATGAATCCCTTGAACCAAATGAGAGGAGCCCAATCCTTCTTTGCATCTCTTGGTCTAATGGCATTCCAGGTGTTTTTAGACGAGAAAATCGAACCACCCTTGCCATCAGCAACCCACTCGAAATAGTCATCCATATCCGAGGCCTTAGGCACTTGCACAGATGTTAAGTGCGCATGAAGAAGAAGAGCTTCGTCTGATCTAGGGAGAGCTAAAGACCATCTGTCGTTCCGAATTGCTTGGGAAACCGTGGCATCGATACTAATCCTGAGGCTTCGAGGACCAGAGGGGCCTATGAGCTGCAGAAGAGAACCAAGCGGCGTCCAGTAGTCAAACCAGAAATGCAGCCGTCGACCATTTCCTAGCGAAGCTCTGATGAACTGAAAAGCTTCACTTCTCAATTTAAGAAGCATTCTCCATATCCAGGAATCATTCGGACTTTCATCAAGAGCCCAGAAGCTCTTCCCCGCTAGATTGTATCTTTTCTGCCATGAAGCCCAAAGAGAATCATTATCTGAGAATAACAGCCAAATGAAGCGCATACACAGAGCTCTGTTCCAGACGGAGAAGCGCCTAAGACCGAGTCCTCCTTCATCTTTAGGAAGACACACCACCGACCAGGAGACTTTAGTTTTTTTATGGATTTCAGTATTACCCGACCAAAGAAAGCGAGAGCAAAGAGACTCAATCTTACGAATGCAGCCTAGCGGTAACATAAAAGTCGAGATCCAGAAATTGACAGTTCCCGAGATAACCGAGGCAATGAGCTGAACCCTTCCAGAAAATGATAGAGTCTTCACTGCCCAGCCACAGAACCGTTTTGTGAGTTTATCCAGGAGAAGCTCATATTCCGAGATACGCAGCTTGCGAGACATAAGTGGCAGACCAAGGTACCTGATAGGCAGGGTTCCCAAAGGAAAATTGAATCTCTCAATGGCTGAGGCTTCAATAGGATCCAGACCCGCAAGATAAAGATGAGTCTTCTCAGCGTTTAAATAGAGGCCAGACCAGCTAGCGAAATCATCAAGACACTCGTTAATACCATGGAGGGAGGCTCAGGTCCCATCAAAGAAGACCATAACATCATCCGCGAACATCAAGTGAGAGACTTTCAAATCTGATGTTTTCGGATGATAAGCTATATAACCAGAGTCAAATCTCGATATGAGAAGCTTGGACATGACTTCCATGGCGAGCACGAAGAGTTATGGAGACAACGGGTCTCCTTGCCGGATTCCCTTAGTGCTTGAGAAGAAACCCGCCGATGAACCGTTAACTGTGATTGAAAAGGATGGCGAGGTTATGCACTCAGCAATCCAGTTAACAAACCTGCTCGGAATGTTTAGAGCTTTGAGAATAGCAATGATGAAGTCCCAACGAACAGAATCAAAAGCCTTACGCAGGTCAACTTTCAGCATTGCACGGGGTTGTATACCTTTTCGGTGATAACCATGAACCAATTCTGTTGCTAAGAGGACATTTTCAGCAAGAAGTCTTCCAGGCATAAACGCGGATTGGAAAGGGGATATCACCTGAGGCAAGATGCATTTGAGGCGCTGAGCCAAGAGCTTGGAAACCACTTTGTCTATCGTGTTCAGGCAGGAAATAGGCCTGAAGTAAGTAGTGCGAGCAGCATTTGGAACTTTGGGAATCAAGATCAACGATGTGGCGTTCCACTGTTTAAGAATGCGACCCGACCTCAAAAATTCCTTAACCGCCTCAGTCACCTCTGTGCCCACAACTTCCCAACAGCCAATGAAGAACTCGGCAAAATAACCATCTGGTCCGCTCGTCTTGTTTCTCGGAAGGGAGAAGAAAGCTTTTTTGATGTCATCGTCTGAGAAATCCTGGACCATTTGATCTTGCTGATGCGAGGAACATTTAATTGGCAAAAGCAGGTCTAGATCCTCTTGAATAAACATAGGGGGATCCACCTGGCCTCCCAAAAGGTTAGAGAAATAAGCAATGCAGTGATCGTGGATTCCTTTCTGGGAGGCTATCTGAGAGCCATTCTCATCTTCCATGAAATGGATGTGGTTAGCAGATTTTCTAGAGGCTGCCATACGGAAGAAGAAACGGGTGCAACTGTCACCTTGCCCAAGCCAGGAAATTCTTGACCTCTGAAGAAAGAAAGCTTCCTCGGCCTGAGATAGGATATGCCATTGCTACTGATGACGAAGCTCCTCAACAGCATTTGTAGGCGAGGGATCAAGGAGCATCCTGTTTTGCGAGCGCAGCATTTTCTCATGGGCGTGAATCACCCTTTTTTCCAGGCCCGAATAATTGTTCCTGCTGAAAGATTTGATGATTCTCTTCAGCTTCTTAAGCTTGCTTGAAACCCGAAACATAGCTGAACCCTTAAAATTAATGGAATGCCAATGATTGCAGATGAGGTTCTAGAACTCAGGATTCTGCAGAAGAAAGTTATAGAACTTAAAGGGGGATTTCTGATTTACCGAGGGAAGCTTAAGCATTACTCTGGCACAGGCATGGTCAGAAAAGTCAGGATTATCAAAATGAGCATAGGAACTAGGGAAAGTCGATGACCAACAGTCATTTACAAGGACCCAGTCCAGTTTTTTTGCAACAGGCGAGCTTCCTTTTGTTCCACCAAGTAAAGGTGCTGCCTCTGAAAGTAAGGTCAGAAAGATCAGACTCCAACAAGCATCGCCTGAAATCCCTAGTTCTCTTGTCCACATTTAGGCTGACTGCTTTGGAGTGCTCGGTTGGATGAAGAACTTGGTTAAAATCGCCCATAACAATCCAAGGCTTGCCAGAAACTGCATTACTCTTAGACAACTCCACTAACTCACTCCTCAAATCCATTCTCCCATCAACCTGATTAGAGGCGTAAACGACAGAAACAACAACCGCGGTTTGATAGTTTGGAAGCTCCACAACACAAGACACCATCTGAAGAGAGCTCGAGATAACGGTGGCCTTGACAGACGGATGCCAGACGACCCAAATTTTTCCCAAATCCGAAAATATATAATTATCCGAGGAGGACCATCCAGGCAACAGATCACTAATAAACTTGTGATTCTTAGGCTGCTTGACATGGGTCTCCAGAATGCCGCCAAAAAAGGGTTTATTCATTCTGCACCACTTCTTAAAGCCCTTCCTATGACTGAATATGTTAAACCCGCGGACATTCCAACAAAAAAGGTCTGTACACATAATTTAAGCTGATTTGGGGCCCTTGCCCCTGACTTCCTTCGTACCAGTCTGCTTTTTCTTCGACTGTACCATTTTCCACATCTTTTCAACCACTAGTTCACCCTCTTCAAGATCGGACTCAGCCGACTGAACATCCGAGGAATCATGTTCAGCATCCGAAGTGCAGCTGCTTTTACGGCTGGCGATAATGTCCTTACCCTGCTCATTGGGGATGGCAGGCTTTGAGGAACTAGTTTCACCTTGAACAAAGTCTTTACCCGACCCCAGGAGACAAACAGGCAAATCAGAAACCTGGATTGAAGGTTGATTCGGTATTGCTCTGTACTCCAGAGTCACACGCTGTTTACTCTTAGACCTGCCACGGCGAGTTTTCTTCCCCTTGGATAGCTGAGATGTACCTTTGGGACAGGTTTCCATGTTATGCCCAGATGAGTTGCAGGCTTTACAGGTTATGGGAGCTCTTGAGCATCTCTTCAGGCTGTGCCCTATCTCTTTGCAGAAAGAGCAAATCGGAGGCATCCAAGGACTGGATACCAAGATTCTTTTTATATCACCTGAGTCAAATTTAACGTTGACTGCCTCTAGGAGCGGTTTTCGCGGATCAATGATCGTAAACACCTTTGCGACTTCTAAGTTTGTTTTGTTTGCAGTGGTGGGGTGAAGGTGCTTTGGATCTCCAACTAATCCGGCGATTTCATAGAGACATTCTTCATTGAAGAACTGGAAGGGGACCTCACGAAGCTCTAACCAAATCGGGGCAGAATTCAGCTCAGGCTTCACGGGAACGACACCTGGCTCCCACTTAGCGACAAACATGGTTTGTCCTTCAATCTGCCACAGACATTGATTGATGACCCTGTTCCTAGTGAAAGAGTTGGGAATCCTGAACAGGTAAGCATTTCCGGGCATCTTCGACACAGAGATGTCTCTATACTGCTTGCTCCAGATCCCATTCACAATGTTATGAACCGTTCCCTGCGACGGAGGCTCAGAGTAGAATTGTCCTAAAACAAAAAGTCCCACGATTTTTTTGTTTCTCTCGATGACCTTGTTTGGAATCTTCAGACAGACTTCCCCGCTTGGGAGAGTGAAAGATTCACCTTTCTTCTTAAACTGCTTGGATGATCCTTTGACGAAAGAATTCCAGGTGTCAGCTGGCGATGGGGACTGCTTTGGCTGAGAGCGGGAAGACGTGTCTATATCAGCGCAGGCAGAGTCAGCAGTAGCCTTCGAGCCACTGACATCGACACTAGGGACAGCTGAGGATGGAAACTCAGGATCAGCTGAGGCGACAGCGATCTCTGGGACTTCAGATCTGAAAGAATCCAAACTAGGGTTTGGCGGCAGCACAACAATCGAGACTGCGGCAGCTTCATCCACCAAAGGGGGGAGAGCTAGAGGATCCGACGGAGGAGCCACCGGATCAGCCTGAGACTCATCTCCGGGGACAGATCCAGGGGCCGACGACTCAGGCGAAGAAGAGCCGAGACCCTTTGCAAGCGGGGATTTCTTTGATTTCTTCTTGGCCATGAGGGAAGGAGGAACCACCAGGGGGGCAGGGAAAGGAGGCCGACGTCCGGAGAGACGCCGGCGGTCCGCCGCCGGAGGCGAACGACGGCATCTTATCGCTTAAAAGTTGCACTTTTAGGAAAGAGAAAAAGAGCTTTTTGATCCCCACCACTTTATGTAAATAAAATTATTATAAAATGTTGTAATGAAAGTCTCTCTGTTGAAAAATCAAAACTTAGTAGATAGTCATCGAAACTAAGCCAATAAGTATTTCCTTTTAAAGAAACACCACGAGATACTATCATGAAGTTGGCATTGATCTCAAGAAATCTCCATGAGGCAGAACTAAAATCATATATTTCAAAACACAACAATTGGGTGGTTTGTGTCGATATTATTGCGATACCTCAAGAGTTTTTAGCTACGACAAGATTTGTTGTTTACGGTTACATGAAAGATGCATGTTCTTAGAGGAGAAGTTCCAAAAATGGTGGAAGTGGCCAATGAACTAAAGAGATCTCCTAAAAACACTTCTTCTTTCTTTTCCTTCTGGTGAAAGCCATCTCAACCCTGCTCAAGACATATCTTCCTCTGTCCTCGCAAACCAGACTTAAACGCATGTTCTACGAAATGTTATGGGGTTATTTACAAGTCGTTTCATTTATTAAAAGTTTAAAGATTGGAGCAAAACATGATAGATTCTATATATGTTTAATTTGTATTATAAGATCATCAGGTTTCATTTCTCTTTAATAGATTTGTTAGTTCCATTTAAGCAAGTACAACCTGTACTGGTTTTATGCGTTTATGGTAGATTTTCCTAGATAAAGCATTCTAGGACCGGACCAAGAGAAAATACACATTTTTGGTATATATGTGTATATTAGGGAATGTATCACACATGGAAAGTTGGAACGGATCTTAACTAAGATATAAATAATATGTGCTAATTCTTTCATTGCCAATTAATTTTGAATTGGAAACTAAAAATCTTAACAGGAATATCCTAATTTCGCTGTCCCACTTCGTGGAGCCAGGAGATGGTATCACAATATATATCTGCCACACTACGCTCGGAGACCAAATGTGGGGTTTTGAAGGCTTGTAGCTTTAGAACCACCACAAAATAAATAAAATGTGACCAAGTGCGAGTCTGTGACGTAGACCTACAAGGCGTGGCTTCCTTCTTGTCTCTATGAAATTTATGAATGTGAGAATGCGACGATCGAGAGTCCTTTGTATTTTCCTCTTTCTGCACAACCTCGTGTGTGTCGGTGCGCATTTATATTCCAAACCTACTCAGAAAAAAATAAAATAAAATCTAGACCAGGGGTCTTAGTTAATCGCCTTATAATTAACAACCAATACTACCCTTAAATTGATTAACCAGAAAAACAAAAAAAAATATTACCCTCGAATAAACATTAGACATGTACATAAACGACAACTCTTTGGTTTAATTTCCAAGATTCGTCTTCTACGTTAGCCCAACAAGTAAAAAAAAAATTATAAACAAAGGAAAAACAAACAACGTACGAAAATGGTTGTCGGTTCTTCGCAAATCCCACGAGTGTGCAACGAACATTGGTACAAGAAAAGTCATTATATTTTAAAGGACGTTATTATAGACACGATCCACGAGTGGACCAATGCATGCTTAATAGTAATACAAAAGAAAATGAAATATAATGAAGAGAAAAGTATAAAAACTTATTGATGCATGTGAAGATCCCAATTATACTCTACGAATACCCCTGATCTTCCCCGTAATTACACTTGATGCCACTGTCACTGTGTCACAAACCTATAACCTAACCTTGGATAGAAAGTTAACTTCCTTACGTGGGTCTAACCTAATTCAAGAATGTTAAAACCTTAACTATAATTTAAAGATTAAACAGAAACTAAAATACTCTTATGTAATGTAATTCCAAGAGTACTATTTATATAAAATCTCTGTGTGAGTAATTCATTTTTTAGTAGAATTCCTAGTAATCAATTTTTATTCAAGAAAAGACTTACAATTTTTTTTATTGTGTTTAAAAGGTTAAGCTCTTTGTGAAATGCTGTGAAGTAATAAAGTCTTGTGGCAAATTAGCTCTCTTCACAATCCTCTTCATGTTGCTCTGTAAACTCTGTTCCACTAACTGCTTCACTGCTTTCCTCTCATCACTCATCCTAACCTCATTATCTCTCTCCCTACCCAAAGAAGAAGAAGAAAATGTTCCATAGATCGGAGCTGACACTTGCTTCCCTTTGTCCACAACTCTCAAGCACTCTAGTATCCTGGAGGCTCGCTTTTGCGCCAATGCGCTTCCCACAAGCGTAAGCTCAAGCAATGAAGATTCAATACCCGCTTCGATCATCGCTTTCCGGTCTCCATATCCCTTGTGAGCCATTAACATGAGTATGTAAATCGCTTTCTCTTGACATTTCTGTGCATCATTCCAGTTCAGCACATCAACCAATATGTGAAACGCTTCCGCCGCTGCTCCAACGGCTTTCCTCCCTTCAGGGACTGATACTACATTGGTTAAGATCGAGAGGATCCTCTCGCTCACTTCCATGTCTCCCAATGTTTGTAAGAGAAATGGGATCAGATTGGTTTCGAGGATGAATGAAACGTTTTGGTGATGGATTGAGAGGTTGTAAAGAGCTCGAAGAGCGTCTTCTTTAGCTTGTGAGCTGCTGTTTTCTTCCAGTGTTTTCACTAGGAAGATGATTGCACCCGAGGAACCGATGATTGGTTTGTTGGAATCCAACGCGCTTAATCCGAGAAAATTCGCGACGATTGCCTCCGTTATTGCTTGATTAGGAGGTTTTAAGGACTCGATTAGCTTCAGCATTTTGTGAATAGCACCTGCTTCAACAATGGCTGCTTTGTTCCTGAAAATATTTGCATATATGTCATTGAAGAGGAAAGATCTAAAACCCACAAATGATTGAATTAAATGCTTCAAGTGGTGATTCAGATGCTAGAAAGTGACTTATCAGAAGAAAACAAGTGTTTCAACTTTCACCTCATGAAGCAAAAAAAATCATTAGTGCATTGTAAATCTCCAAAAGAAGATCAAAATCTGAGAAATCGAAACTAAAACTCTAAGTAATGATTCAGATGCATAGAAAGTGACCTATCAGAGAAAACAATTTTTTTCTTAATTGTTTCAAAGTTTCACAACATAAGTAGTGCATTGTATAAGCTTCTATAGAAAGATCAAAGTCTGAGAAATCGAAACTAAAACTCATAATATCTAATTGAAATTTGTGATCCACAAGAACATGCAAACGAGAACGGAGACTTACGCATCGTTACCGATTCCGAGATTGAGAAGAGCATAGAGCGAAGAAATCTGAGAATCTTCAATCGATGAATCGTCGATCATACTAACAAGCGGCGGAATCGCACCAAGCATCGCGAGCGTCACTCTCGCCTCCGTGTCGTCCTTCGCTAACAACCTAACCTCACTCGCCGCCGCCGCCGCCGCTAATTTCTTCTCATCTCCACCGTCTTCCGCCGCCTCCGTTTGTAAATCCCTAACCACTCGTTTCATAATCTCCAGCGTTTTCCCTTTCTTCTTAGTCTCAACACCAGTTTCAATCACGGCTAAGTTCAACAGATCGCTTAGCTTCTCCGATTTAGATGCTGAATCGTCCCTTCCGATCGTTGCAGGTTTCGAATCGCTAATCGTTTTTGTGAAATAGGTTTTATCTTCTTGGAGGCCTCGCCGATAACGAGAGCTACCGCCGCAGCTAATAGCGTGGATGATCATCCTGCGGAATGCCGATCCGGAGGAGGAGTTCCCGGAGGTGGAGGAAGAAGAAGAAGCGGAGGGAATGCGGTGAAGGATGAGAGGATCGGCATTGTTCCGGTGACACTTGGCCATTATCGCCGATCAATTCTATAGAGCTTGAAGAGAGAGAGACAGAGAGAGAGGGAGAGTGAAGCAAAAGATTTGTTGTTCTGTTTTTATTTGGAAGCGAAAACAGAGGAAATTAATAATCTTTAGAGATTGTGTGATTTATTTTATTTTATTTTATTTATTATTGATCGTGTGAGAATTAAATTAATTAGTTTACTGACAATTTTCTAAGCATAAAATATCAATTATTTCATGAATCTACAGCTTTGTCCTATTTAGTAAGAATTGTACTGTGTATCACGTAATTATGCAACTCAATACATACTTAATAAAGAGTGTCATTTTAACAAATTTCAAAATTCAATAAAATTGTTTAAAATTCTATTTTATTCCTTATTAATACATTAAACAAATTTCCTTCTCTAATTAGTAATTATTACATTAAAACAGTAGGGTTAAAACTAGATTTAAAAGAAAAATTTTGCATTGAAAACATAAAATGCCACTCTTTATAAAACAAAAACAAAATGTTAAAATGCATTTTTTGTGAAACAGAAAAAATAAGAAATTGTTTTTTTGTTTTTTTTTGTTTTAAACTTCTACGAATTTTAGTTTCGCAAATTACTATCAAAGAAACCAATAAATGAAACGAATTGTTGTGGCTGACTCTATTGCCAAACAGGCTTTTAGAAACTTGGATGAAACTCTTCTTTATCATATAAAAGAAATGCACATTTTAGATAAGAGATACTAACAGTTAACGAAAAAGAAAAGAAAATTGACTAATACAATCTTGAGAAATTGCATTATATAACCATCAAATAAATTATAATTTATAAACTAACCAAAAAAATATTTGAATGTGATATTGTCTATATATTCTATATTAATATTTGTTTTGCCCTTTTTTCTTTTCTTTCTTTTTTCTTCTTCTCTTTTTTTCCCTTGTTCCCTCATGCAATCCACCTTTTTCGCTGCTGCTACACCACTATCGTTATAAACCTCGTCAAAGAATCATTGAAAAAATCTCAACTTTTACCAGACTATCTGTTTCTCATCTTGTTTCTTCTCACCTCTTCACACGGCGTTCTCCTTAGCTCATATGAGTTGTACTTTGATTCTAATTTTCATTTTTTTTTTTACTTTTGGTCAATTGTTTCAATCAAGTTGATTGGGTAGTTTTATGCAAATCTGAATCATTTTCAAAATTTGGAACCTTGAATTCGATTAATGCTTTTTAGATTTCGAATTACTCAATAAAATTTTGGGTTTAAGAGCATTGGAAATTTCATTATTTTGAGTCTATAAAATCAATGTAGCATAACAAGTCTATATAACATGTAGCATAGTATGACTATATGTATTAAACAATTTTCACAATATTTTTGACCCTAAAACACAAACAACTTTCACAATTCTATCAATCTAGTTTTTTTATGTTTTGATTAAAAGTGGACTTTATATGTTATTTATAAAAATAGTCTTGTTAACTTGGTGATGATACTATTTACGTTCACAATAAAAATTATTCTAAATTTGCTGATTAAAAAATAGACTTGTTATGTTATTGATAAAAAATAGACTTGATATGTTGTTGTGACACTATTCATATATGAAAAATTAAGATCATGTTAGTTTTTAAAAATTCAAATCATGTTGGATATGAAAAAAAAAATCTGTGTTTTTTCTATAGATATACAAGATTGTATTAATTAATAAAACGTGAATAATAGAGAAAATAAAATCTACGGAGTAACAATGTTTACTATAGACTATCTATATCTATATTTATGTGCTGAAAATGGTAAAAAAGTCTGAAAAGCATGTCAATTGTTACTTGCTTAATTTCTATAACATCATGGCTATATTCTTCATAGATGATTGAAACTTGGTTATTCACTTAATTCTCCCTATAATCTTTAATGTAGTGTTCACTTAATAGATAAATAAAATGCACATTTTGGGCCTGCGATTTATGTTTATGAAAGATTAAAAATACAGAATTTATCAAACAAAACATATGGAGAACAAAAAAATACACAAATAATGTTTAGAAAATAATGATTTGGTGTTTAAATCACACCCAAATCGCCTGGCCATTCAAGATATAGGATAACTGCATGGCACCTATATCATATCTCCATTCACTATTCTAATTAATAGCATTGATTCCCAACTGCATCATTTTCGAGGTCTGTCTTTTAGTACGTGAAAGTAAAGCAATAGAACAGGGTTTTGGCTTTAAACTAGAAATTGTATAACAATATTAAAAAATTAGTGTCCATAAAAAGAAAACATTTTACTACATTATTATTACTATTTTTTAATTTTACTACATCAAATATACTTATTTGATATAAAAATCTGAACATGGTCTACAAATAGTTTGAAACAGCGCTGTCAATTACACATACGAATCACAATCACACTTAGATCGAGTGGTATTAGGAGCCTTAGTGGGCTGTCCATAACCAGTAGGAGGTGAACATCGACTAGAACAATGTTGTGTTTCAGTATTCATCACTGAAGTTATGTTGCGCCAAAAAAAGGTAAAATGGTAAGACTCAATTGACAATTTCAAAACTATAGTTCTAAAAGAAAGAATCCAAATTGTTTAACTATAGACCAGATGTATCAGATTGTTTCCACATCAAAAGACACGACTGACATTTCTCAGTCACTAACTACAATAAGTAAGCTAATTTATCATTAATCACGACAATATTAACTTGATTAAATTATAAGACAAAGGAATTACTAACAAAAACTATAAGAATAAACAAAGATTTCAATGTCGGAAGCTATTACGGAGAAGGATCCTATTCAATTCTAGCGACAATAGAACGTGGTTAATTTATTATACCGTTTCTTTCATTTAATTTGTGTAATACTTTTTTCTTCTTAGTTTCATCTCCTCATAAGAAAATTAGATCTGTAACAAACCATATTGGTACCGTCCGATCTTGTAAGTTGTAACACATTATTTCAATGCTCCAAGTTTAATTTCAAATGCTTATAGACAAAGAAGAAGTCGGTGACTTAGGTCTTGTCATTGGATATTCGGTTTAGTTTGGTTTGTTTTTGTGGATTTTAAGCAGTTCGGGTATAGGAGTTTACAAACTGTTGGAGATAAATAACTTTTTTGGATCGTCGAATATGACACATATCAAGTTAGACTAGATGGTCATTTATCCTAAAAGCACACCATTTCGAGAGGATGTGGTTACGAAGCTGGGTGATCGAGCCTTAGGACAAATTAGGACAGACAGATCAAAGTAGATTAGACGATTACTTATTCTAAAAGCTTAGCACTTCAAGTGGGTGTGGTTATGAGGCTGGGTGACCGAACCTTAAGACAGGTTAGAACGGACATATCAAGGTAGATTAGATAGTCACTTATCCTAAAAACATACCATCTCAAGAGGGTGCAGTTACGAAGTTGGATGATCGAACTTTTGGACATATTAGGATAGGTAATTAGCCTCCACCTTCTCCCAGAACTGTGTGGGGAGTAAGGAGAGGAGTGGATCCTAAGCAGTAAGGAATACATTGCATCTAGCAACCACGACAGCTCGACTCCTAATTACAAGGAATTCGGGCTAGGTATATAAATCATTTAGGCGAGAATGGTTTTTTTAACTTAAATTTTTCCCGCCAATCGCCAATAAGAATATATTTAACTTTTTATTCATGTTCCTGACAATCTATGAACATGCATATAATGCCTTATGCTTACACCTGACAGGAGAAATTGACAATACTTTGGACATAGGGAAGAACAATATGAGAGATGCCCATACCTTGTTTAACATTATATTCTGGAAGGATAACAACACAACAAAGTGCGGTCAGGAAGGAGATACATACTACCAAAAAAAGTAGGTGAGATAAAAATCAGCAAATCCAAACAAGATCTAAATCTGACCCAATAACCCGACAACCAGGATCCGACCTGGTATACTAATCCGAATCATGTAAAACTCTATAAATACTTCCCTTCCGCCAACAAAGAAGGGGGTTTGATTCCACTCTCTTGACTCACCCATCTTGACTCATATTATCACATAGATATTTGTGAGCAAACATATTTTTCTATACGCTTAACACTTCTTATTTCTGAGATTTCAAGTCAATTCTCTGACCATATTCCGGTCATCTTCATGGCGGATTTGGCTCGGTCCGTTTCCTAACTCTCCTATTATCATATAGATAACTGTGAGACTAAAGAGTTTTTAAAACATTCTTTTCTAAACACTTAGCTTTCCTCACTTCCGAGACTAAGTCTCATTTTTGACTACTCATTGGTCACCTTCAGGGTTGCTCCTATGCTGTGAAGCTTATCCAGCCTCCAAACTCTTATTTTCTTCTCTTTCACCTTAAATAGCCCACCATTCAAAGCCCGTCACGAATCTTTCCTTTCTAAGGACCCGATAGGCACTCATCACTTGTTTTTCAATTATTCTTTTCGCTCTTCGATTCACCACTCTGTGGTCTTTCATTTTTTTGTTTTCTTACTTAACATCGGAGAACCATCGGAAAACATCCTTTCATTGTATCTTCTAAGCTTTTATGTTTCTTTCTTGTTTTGTAGGAGACTTGGCCCTTAGATCAAAAATCTCCTAAACAGAAATCATATTAAAATTAAAGAAAAATTAGTTTGGTTGAGGCTCAGATATTTCGAGTTTTTTATCAGTTTGGTTCTTCAGTGAAAAATTAGATCCCAAATATATTCAAATTCAGTTCGGATCCTGTTCGGTTCATATATTTTTACTTCCTGAAATATATAACCAAGTTATCTGAATTATTTGATACTTTTATCTATCTATCTAAAATAGTTGATAAACTGAAATATTCTGAGTTTTTTTTTGTTGTCGTTGTTCAGAATTATAATTATAATGTTGGATATTTTGATTATTGAATATTAGGTGTATAGAATTGTACTTTGACATTGTTGGATTTCGGTTTGGTACAGGTTTCCAGTATTAAAAAGGAACCATTCAGATAGTTTTGACTATCGATTCCTCCAAAATCGATGACTATCCATTCCTTCTAATTCGGTTTGGTTTGATTCTTTCGGTTCATGGTCATTTGCCCGCCTAATTCAGTTTGGTTTGGTTCTTTCTGTTCTATGGTAATTAGCCTAGAACTCGGCGTGTTGCTTTTGTTGGCAAAAGATAAATCCTTTTTAAACATCATCATCCGTACGTGTACAAAGAGTTATAAAACGTTAACAGAGTTAGTCTAAGTTTTGTTCTTATGATCAAGCTGCCATTTCTTCAACAGGAGGAGCATTGTTCTCGAGCTTCTTGATCACCAATTTGTTGTTTGTCTGGTCAACGTCGAGAAGAATACTGTCTTCCTCTGCAAAATCTCCCTTCAAAACTTCCACGGCGATCTCATTCTCCACCATCTGTTGTATCACTCTCTTCACCGGTCTTGCTCCATAGTTTGGATCAAATCCGAGCTGAGCAAGAAGATCCACTGCTTCTCTTGTGTATTGAAGTTTTATTTTCTTCTGCTCCAACCTGTTCTTTACTCGTTCCATTTGCAACTCCACGATCTTAAAGATTTCTCTTGAATCCAGCGGCTGGAAAACTATGTATTCATCTATCCTGTTCATAAACTCTGGCCTGAAAGTTTGTCTTGCCAAGTCCACAACTTGACGCTTCATCAGCTCATAAACTGCTTCTTTGCCGTCTTCTTTGTTGCCGAGTGTCTCAAGTATGTGATGAGATCCTATATTAGACGTCATAATCACAACACAGTTTGTGAAACTTACTGTCCTCCCTTGTGAATCAGTTATTCTTCCATCGTCAAGTAGCTGTAGCAAGATATTGAAGACATCAGGATGGGCTTTCTCGATCTCATCAAACAAAACCACCGAATAAGGTCTCCTACGAACAACTTCTGTTAACTGCCCACCTTCTTCATAACCTACATAGCCAGGAGGTGCACCAACGAGCCGTGACACCGAGAATTTTTCCATGTACTCACTCATATCTATCCTTACTATTGCGTTCTCAGTGTTGAAAAGGTATCCAGCTAGAGCCTTAGCGAGCTCGGTTTTACCAACACCTGTAGGACCCATGAACATAAAACTGGCTATTGGACGGTTAGGATCTGAAAGACCAGCCCTTGAACGACGGATAGCATCTGCTACTGATTTTACAGCCATGTCTTGACCAACAACTCTCTTGTGGAGCACTTGTTCCAACATGACCAGCTTTTCTCTCTCTGATTGCTGAAGATTTGATAGTGGAATACCGGTCCACTTGCTTACTATCTCTGCAATGTCGAGATCGGTTACCTCTTCTCGGAGTAGTGACTGTCCTGTCTCTCGGAATTTTGTGAGATTCTTCTCAGCTTCTTCTAATTGACGTTGGAGGGACATAAGTGTTCCATACTTGAGTTCAGCAGCACGTTCTAGATCATAATCACGTTCAGCTGATTCAATTTCCAGGTTCACTCGATCAATCTGTAACACGTAGAAAATGTTCAGGAGGATATCAAGGATGATATTTATATCACTGCATAAGCAACCAGCACAAGTACTACAACCACTAAATACAAAACAAGAAACTTCCCGATTATCTTAAGTTATTAAGCCGAAACAGCATACGTGTGTTCTTAGATTTTAAACCCGCAGTGAGGAAAAAGATTGTACCTCTTCTTTAAATGAACGTATTTTGGTCATGAGAGACTTTTCTTCCTCCCATTGCTCACTGAATTCTTTCTGTTTTTCTTTGAGCATGGTCAAATCATTCTCGATCTTCTGTAGCCGTTCTTTAGAAGCTTTATCAGTATCGTTTTTCAAAGAAAGCTTCTCCATCTCCAGTTTGATCACAGCTCTGTCAATTTCATCGAGTTCAGTTGGTTTAGAAGTGATCTCCATCTTCAGCTTTGCAGCAGCTTCGTCGACAAGATCAATAGCTGAAACAAAGAACTTTCATCTTAGGAAACAATGCTATTCTCGAGCTTTTTTCTGGCCAACAAACACTTTCCTAAGCAAAATACTACTAAAGAATCACGCAAAGGTGCAAGTTTATACCTTTGTCTGGCAGAAAGCGTTCAGTGATGTAGCGGTCTGCAAGAACCGCTGCTGAAACAAGGGAACCATCTGATATCTTAACACCATGATGTAACTCGTACCGCTCTCTTAACCCACGAAGAATCGAGATGGTATCTTCAACAGATGGCTGACCACAGAACACTTGCTGAAACCTACGTTCCAAAGCTGGATCCTTCTCTACGTACTTGCGGTATTCAGTAAGTGTCGTTGCACCAATGCATCGCAGTTCACCTCGTCCAAGCATTGGTTTCAAGAGGTTGCTCGCATCCATTGCTCCACCAGTAGCTCCTACAGAAGGTAAACAATATTAACCCATTCATTAGTTTTTTCCTATCAACAATACAGCTTGCTTTGTAGTTAAAAGTCATCATGTGGGTGGAAAAATGACAAACGCACCAGCACCAACAACAGTGTGGATTTCATCAATGAACAAGATTGTCTGCCCATTGGAAGCAGTTACTTCCTTCAGTACTGCTTTCAACCTTTCCTCAAAATCCCCTCGAAATTTGGCACCAGCTAGCAGTGAACCCATGTCGAGAGATATCAACTACATTAAATAGCAACCAAGCCAAGCATGTCAAAATCTTTCTCAGGCCTTTTCTAGAAGAAAATGTAAACCAAATTACAGATTAAAGCAAAAAGAACACTGGAGCAACCTTCCGATTCAAGAGAGGCTCAGGGACATCCCCTCGTACAATTCGCTGAGCCAACCTGAAAAAGGTTAAAATATCTCAGTAATTCAGAGGTATGGCAAAATAAAAGAGAAACTAGAGATATAATTGCAAGCCTTACCCCTCTGCAATTGCAGTTTTCCCTACACCAGGTTCACCGATGATAACAGGATTGTTTTTTGTCCTCCTGCATAAAATCTGGATGCAACGCCGAATTTCATCATCTCTTCCAATGACAGGATCAAGTTTTCCTCGTCTGGCCATCTCAGTTAAATCATTTCCATACTTTTCAAGTGCATCATATTTTCCTTCAGGATCTACATGTGGAGCATCAAGTGATGAGAATATAAAAAGACACAGGGTAAAAAAACATTAAATGAGATCTCCACACTGTCTTATCTATTGTTAGCTTAAGTACCAACACACGTCTTACATCTACTTACAATGTTCACCAATACAATGCGGAACATAAGAATACTTACTTTGATCAGTAACTCGTTGACTACCGCGAACAGCTTTAATAACTTCCTTCAGGGCTTCCTCAGTAAGTTTCAGGTCCTTGAAAAATTGTTGTCCAAACCTTTTGTCTGAATAAAAGGCCAACAGAAGGTGTTCAACCGACACGTAATCATCTTGAAACTCTTTCTTATACCTCTCTGCGTTTTGTAAGATAGTGCTAAGAGATGGCCCTAGTATCTGTCCACTGGTATCACCAGTAACCTGCCGGTCACAAGAAGAAACCAAGTTGAATCAAACATCATAGTGAGAAATAAAAAGGAAAGAGAGAAAATCAAGCAGCACCTTCGGTTGTGTAGAAATGAAGGCGTCTGTAGCCTGCAAAACAGAGCTATTGTCTATTCCAGCCTTTGCAAATATTCTCCTGGCAAGACCATCTTTCTGCTCCAGAAGAGCTTTCATCAAATGTTCGGATTCGACAATTTGTTGTTTTGAAACACGAGCTGCATCATAAGCATTGATAATCCCTTCCCAAGCCATCTCCGTATAAGAATTTTGATTAGTCTACAGAAAGAAAGAAAAAAGAAAAATTTTAACTCTCTTTCTCACTACCAAAGCAAAATCTAATACACATGAACGGAAGATAATGCAAATGAGATTATAAAAATCAAGAGGAAAGATTCCAACTTTCTCCTGAAAATCAACCACATCATATGAGAAAATCAACAAATTTATCACCAAAAGGCAAACCTTGCCAAAAGCACAATCGAATACACATCATATGAAAAAGAAACAGACAAATTACCACTCTTTATCACTGCCGAAAGCACAATCGAATACACATGAATGGAAGATAGTGTCATTTGGATCATAAGAATCAAGAGGAAAGATTCGAACTTTCTCCTGAATTTACCCACATCATATGAGAAAACCAACACATTATCACCAAAAGGCAAACCTTGCCAAAAGTACAATCGAGTA
This sequence comes from Eutrema salsugineum, assembly GCF_000478725.1. NCBI lineage: Eukaryota > Viridiplantae > Streptophyta > Magnoliopsida > Brassicales > Brassicaceae > Eutrema > Eutrema salsugineum. The sequence goes on from NW_006256867.1 coordinate 5,016,848, forward strand.
CACATGAACAGAAGATAATGTAATGAGATTACATAATCAAGAGCAGAGATTCCAACTTTCTCCTGAAAATCAACCACATGATATGAGAAAATCAACCAATTATCACCAAAAGGCAAACCTTGACAAACACATAACCGAATATACATCATAGGAGAGAAATTAACACTCTTTATCACTGCCAAAGCACAATCGATTACACTTGATCGGAAGATAATTCATTACAGAATCATGAGGGAAGATTCCAAAATCCTCCTGAATCTAATAATCACATCATGTCAACAATTTATCACTTAAAGGCAAACCTTTTCACAAAAAAAGAGAGAAGCCCATGAAAATCTAGTTGCTGACCAGTCTAAACGATAAAGATAGAAACTTGCAAAGATCAAAATCGACCAAATAAACAGTAAAGAAACTGAAAATCCAGATCACAAACCTGAGCTGCGGAAACCGAGAAGCGTCGGGGAGAAGGAAATTGGAAAGAAAGAGGTAACAGTTGGCCACGAGAAGCGGCCTGCGTGACGTTTCCCGAAACTCCTATGAAGGAGTTTGGCCGGAAAAGAGATGAAATTGGCGAGGAAGACGAGCTGAAGTGAGCAGAGGCAGAGATAGCGCGAGAACGGAGGAGAGAGGGTCTCGAAAAAGCATTGTGTGACTTGATGGCTAGCGAAACAGGCTTGGATAATCTCCTGGACGCCATGTGAGCTTTGAATTCGAAGCAGAGGCGAAGGAAATGTGTGGGATTCTGGGTTTGAGAGGTTTTGAAAGAAGAGGAAAGACGACGGAGGTTTTACCAGAAGCGATGTGTAGGATTTAGGATGCTTGGAGAAGAGGCAAAAGAAGTGTGTAGAAGAATTACCATTTCCATCGCGAATCTTCCATTCAAAGAATTTTTAGAACACAAAGTGGTTTCCTCAGGCGAACCTAAACCGCTTTTCGGTTATGAGAAAATTTGACTCTTTCGATTAAAAGCTTTGGTTTAAAGTAAACCAAGTGCGTTCTAATTTTAATGTGTATTTTTTTTTTTCTTGAGTATTACCACTAGCTACCATTAATTATAAGTGTATGTGTAGATCTTATTTAATTTATATTTTAAATAATAAATTTTTAGAATTTGTATTGAATTTTATGTTTACTATCAGTGTTTTTATGTTTATTCTCGATGATACATTATTTGTAATTTTTTCTGCATTAGTTTAAATAATAAGAAACTAAAAATTTACGATTTTAATTTTTATATAAAAACATCATAGTTCACTTAAAAATATATATTGAATATCAGAGAGGAATATTTATTTGTTTTTCGATCTTCATATTATTTTCATTCTTGTAAATCTTACTAATATAATACTTGTTAAATTTCTCAATTTACCATTTTAATTTTTTTGGGTTATATATATTTTATTGATTCCATCTTTTTTTAATTAAAAAAAATCATGTATAATATTTTTATGTGGACACTCTTCTTTTTACTATTATTTTTTAATAACTTTTATCTCCTTAATCGTTTATTAAATATTCTTTGTGTTTTATGATTTATTAGTTGGAGTTTTATATAAGATTATTTGAAAATCTTAACTTATTCAGTCTCATATTTTTTTTCACTTGCATTAAAATTTAATTATATTTTTAGTTTAAAATGAATTTTAAAACACTTGAAAAAAATAGAGTGGTGCATTTAAAAAGTCTTGTATTATATAATATTTATAAGTTTTTATATATTTAAATTAAATTTTAATTTTATTCTAATATAAATATATATTAATATTTATTTATATTCTTTAATATGTTTGCTTAAAATTTAATTAATTATATATTTTATTAATATTTTAAATGGACATGTATCATTCTCTTCATTGCTAACATGTCACTCAGCTGGAGAGAGTTGAACAACTTATATATAACATATTAGTTATCTCAGTCAACCACTGTTTAAGATATACTGTTGCTTATAAAATTTTCACTCAGTCCTTAATTTAGCATGCAACCCTCTTCTCAGGTTATAGCTTCTAATCGCCGGCATGTGGGCCCTAAAGAGAAAAAGATGTCAGATTTGAATATTTTTTGTCAGATAGATTTTCTAATGATTTTTTTAATGTCGAAATCAAAAGAATTTTATATTAAAAAAAAAAATAAAGTCTATTTCTTCGTGCTTGTAGCACATTTTCCATTGTTTCATATTTCTCTTTTTTTTTCAGGCGTTCTTTCATCTTTAAATTTTGATTGTTCTAAATTCCAGAGGACTATACATAACTATCGTTCTATATTCCACTGACTATCTTTACGAAGAGCTCTAACATTCCAGATAAAATTCACAAAAAAATCATACTTGTGAAGAAAAGCTTTTTTTTTTAATCGTATTTTTTTAGGAGATATGACAGATATGGAGTTGTCACAGTGCATACTCTGTGCCAGCCATGTTCATGTTGTCTTCAAAAAAAGCTCCATCCTCCATTGATAAAAGAATATGATGAATGAAGAGATTTTACATCTTTGAGTGGATAGATTTACATCTCTGGATGGTTAATTATTAAAGATTAAAGACCGACGTCAGTGGTTCTTACTTTAGCCAATTATAATCTCTTTCCTTGGTGGGTTGGCGACAGTGGTTAGTTCTCTATTTAAATCTAATTTTTCTTGTGATTTTAGAATTAAATAACCGTTGTAGTCGTTAAACTAGTTATCCTTGTCGATGGTTAGTAATTTATTGAATGTTAAGGGGTGATGTTAGTTTTTCTTCCTTCGTCTTTTAGTTAAACGATTCACCACCTGTCAACCAGATGATGTAGGAACAAGAGCGACTTGTCCTTGCTTGGGTGGAAAGGTGGTGAATCTCTAGTTGGCCGTACGGCTCTCTCTAGATGACTCGATAGAAAGGGAGTGATGAAACGATGAGACCGGGTAACAATGGATCGAGAGACGCCACACAGATGATGGAAGAGTCTGTGATAAGTCTTGTTCTTCAGCTTCAAAGGAATCGCTCTTTTCCACCACCTGTCATCCACAAACCGACGGCCATACTGAGGTAGTAAACCGTACACTCTCCACCTTGTTGAGAGCTACGGTGGGTAAGAACTTAAAGAATTGGTTATCATGCTTACCTTACATTGAATTCGCTTATAACCATGCTAAGCACTCAGCCACTAAACAATCTCCTTTTGAAGTTGTATACGGGTTTAACCCTTTGACCCCATTAGATTTCTCACCGCTTCCCCAAACTGTCTATTCTAGCTCAGAAGGAATCACCAAGGCCGATTTTGTGAAAAAACTACATCAATGAGTTAAGGAAAACTTGGAGAAGAAGACTGAGAAGTACAAGCAACAAGTTGATAAGCACCGGAGGGAGGTCACATTTGAGCCGGGGGATTGGGTCTGGCTCCACATGAGAACCGAGAGATTTCCACACCAAAGGAGATCAAAGCTCTTACTGAGGGGAGATGGACCTTTCCGAGTCCTAGAGAAAGTCAATGACAACGCATACAAGCTTGAACTTCCAGGTGAGATGAATATTTCTCCAACCTTTAATGTTACTGATTTAGCTCCTTTCCATGCAGGAGATCCTGTTCTGCCGTCAGAACCTTTTCTAGAGGGAGGGAATGATGAGGACATCGAGACAAGCCTAACACTAGCTGATGAAGAGTCGATCAACATACCCACCATGAGGCATGCACCAAGGACAAGGTCAGGAACTAAGAGTCTAAGAGAGGAGTTCAACAAGTCAATAGAAGGGCTGATCACACTTATAGAGCACGAGGAACTCAAAGAGAAGCTACTCAAAGGGGAGATCACCCGAGAGACACCAATGGAGCCTCTAACCAAGTTCAGCACACTTGAGACCCAACAAGACGACGTGGAAGACTCGGCCGGTTCAAGCCAAGACCTTCAAGAAGCCAAGAAAGTCAAAGAGATACCGAGCAATGACTTCTCTCTACTTAAGCGTCAAGCCATATCATTCTTACCTGTTTTACAAGGCATCAAGGACGCTACTACGTTTGTCATCTCCAAGCAAGTGGAAATAGCACTCATCAAACCAATGTAAGTGTTTACAATTGGATTATATCTCACGAGCTTATTGTTTGTTTTGCAGGAGCTTTTCTTGCCTTAGTCGTTTTCCTTAGTTTTTAGAAGTTTTCCATTTTCTTGCTTTAGTTAAACGATGAGCTTTGTAGTTTCCTTTTCTGTATTTTTTGGCCAAGAGAAGCCACCCTGCTGTCGAACCATTATATAAGGTTCCTTCTCAGCATGTAAACTTTTTACCCTATCAATAAAATAACCGAGTTTTCTTTGAAAGCAAACCCTAGCCGCAGCTAGTTTTCTTCCTCTTCCTTGGTGTGATTCCTTTGAAGCTGAAGAACAAGACTTATCACAGACTCTTCCATCATCTGTATGGCGTCTCTCGATCCATTGTTACCCGGTCTCATCGTTTCATCACTCCCTTTCTATCGAGTCATCTAGAGAGAGCCGTACGGCCAACTAGAGATTCACCACCTTTCCACCCAAGCAAGGACAAGTCGCTCTTGTTCCTACATCATCTGGTATCAGAGCGACTTGTTGCATCACATTAGTAGTCTGAATCCGTTTTATTGCCTAGATACATCGGTTACCTCATATCCTATAGTATTATCATTACATCATCGGTTACAATTGAACTCGGTTACGATGCAACAAGTCGCTCTGATACCAGATGATGTAGGAACAAGAGCGACTTGTCCTTGCTTGGGTGGAACAAGAGCGATTTGTTTACTTGTTTTCTTTCTGTAAATATCTACGTATATAATGTTAACCATAAAATATATTTTTAAACGGTAAGTATGTTTGTTAACCTGTTCCATATAAACTCATCCATCAGTTACCAGAACATCAAACTGTTAACATTGTTACCATCATCAACCTACTTATCAATCTATTTGTTAGCCATTTATATTAACTTATTGCTTTGCCAAATTACTTTATTATTAGCATGTTACATAAATCAGATATTATTGTTAGCACGTTACAAAAGTCAGATATTATTGTTAGCACGTTAACACTATCTAGGATAACAACGTTAACAAGATAACACAGTAAATATCCACTAACTATATATATGTTAACTATATAATATATAATAACTTGATCACCTCATCTATATTAATTCCTTGCATTGTGCTAAACAATTCATTAGTATATTGTATCAAAAGTGGAAGACAGCTTTGTTCAATGCTAACCTAATTAAGATCATTGTCATATTCAAACAAAAAAATTGTTAAAGTTTACACCGCCATTGTTGTCATGCAGACATCCAATGTTAACATTCATTCATCCAGAATAATAGAGACATCTTTCTCTCTTACATACAGAACCATTCCATTCTCTCCGTTTTTTTTTGTTAAATAGTCGATAACACAGTTAACGATAACACAGTCGCATTATATCATTAACTATACTTGTTAATTAGATTAACATTTAATATCATTATTTTATTTAATATTATTTTCCAGGTTAATTATATGTTACTGAATATAAGTTATTGATACGGGGTACAGTTAACAAAAGCTATGGGATTTGAGTTTATAGTAATGTGTTTAGGGTGTAGGATTTAGGGTTTATGATTTTACTATTTATGGTTTAAGGTTTAGTGTTTAGGTAATAGAGTTAATGTAGGGTTTAGGTTTTAGGTTTAGAGTTTAATGTTTTTTTTTATCTTACTCGAATAAAATGAAAATGTGGTGTTAACGAATGAATGTTATCCGTTAGGGAATTGTTATTTGAAAAGAGTTATTGGCATAAAATAAAGTAAACAATAGCTTTCATATGTAGTTATTAAATATATATATATATATATATACATTAAAGTTAGCAAACGATGATAATATTATTTGAACCATTACGTTGTTTACCAATGTTTAATATTGTTTACCACATAATACTGAGATACACCAAATTTTGTGGCAGGCTGTAGGGTTATTAGAGCACCTCCATTGGTAAGCACTCTTAAGAGGTGCTTAATCAATTTTAAATTAGTATTTTTGAAATATTGTTGTTTAAGCACTTCACTTATGATGTTTTTTTTTTCAGGGTCCAATGGGAGATGCTTAAAAAAGAGTGCTTACGAATTTGTTTTTGTTTTTTTAGAAATGTAATCATAAACCATAAAAAACATAGAAATGTAAATCATAAACCATAAAAAACATAGAAATGTAAATCATAAACCATAAAAAGCATACATTATATTTGAAGAAACATATAAAACATAGAAATGTAAATCATAAACCATAAAAAACATAGAAGTGCTAATCATAAACCGTAATTTGGATTTGTGCCAAATTTGTTCCATAGATGCTCTACTAAATCTGCTTTCAATTGATCATGCTTTGTTTGATCATGAATTGAATTTCGAATTCCCATCAGATTTCCGATATTTGTAGGCCTATCTGTCTCGTACGTTAAATCCACTTGTGAAGTTCTGGTTGCTTCTAGTTGTGTGAATGAGTCTACATCATACTGAGTGTATCCAGCTTGTTCGTCTTCTACTATCATGTTGTGAAGAATTACACAAGCTCACATAATCTTGCCTATTTTTTCTTTATCCCAAATAAGAGCAGGGTTTTTGACAATAGCAAAACGAGCTTGCAGAACTCCAAAAGCACGTTCGACATCTTTACGGGCTGCTTCTTGACGTTGAGCAAATAAGATTGCTTTCTCACTTTCAGGCATTTGAATAGATTGGATAAATGTAGCCCAGTCAGGATAAATTCCATCTGTGAGATAGTATGCCAAATTATATCGTCGTCCGTTGACAAAGTATTTCACTTTTGGAGCTTTACCTTGTAATATGTCATCAAAAACCGGTGAGCGATCAAGAGCATTAATATCATTTAATGTACCTGGAGGTCCAAAAAATGCATGCCATATCCAAAGATCATATGAAGCTACAGCCTCTAAAACGATTGTTGGTTTGCCAGATCCACATGTGTATTGTCCTTTCCAAGTGGTTGGACAATTTTTCCACTCCCAGTGCATACAATCAATGCTTCCTATCATCCCGAGAAATCCGCGTTCTTCTCCCTTATCAAGAAGTTTTTGAAGATCTTCTAGTGTGGGTCTTCTTAGGTATTCAGCTCCAAACAAATATATGATTCATTCAACAAAATTTTCCAAGCAAGAAATCGCGGTGCTTTCACCAAGCCGGAGGTATTCATCAACCGCATCAGCCGCACAACCATATGCCATCATACGAATGGCTGCCGTACATTTTTGTAGTGCACTTAGACCGGGTCTTCCGGTAGCATCTCGTCTTTGTTGAAAGAATGGCATTTGAGTAGAGAGACTATCAACAATACGCATGAACAAAGGTTTGTTCATTCTGAAACGACGACGGAATATATGGGCTGGATATGTTTCATCTTCTTGGAAATAGTCGTTCCACAAGCGGATGTGGCCTTGTTCCCGATCTCTGTCAATGTATCTCCTTTTTTTTTTGTTGCATTTGGGCGATCACCATGATTCATGACAAGATTTTCAAACGCTTGATTGATAATGGTATCAAATCTTTCATCCAACATTTCCTCCAAATTATTATGGGAAGATCCAGCCATATTGGATGAAAGTTTTTTTACAAAATTAAAAAGGTAATCGGTTAGAAGTGAGGGAAAAGAAAAAGAGTGATATGTTTGTATAATGAGAGAAGTTATATGTAAATAAAGAAGGAAGTGATTTATATAAGCAAAAATGAATGAGTTTCTGCCTTGCAAATTATGTGGTTTACAATAGAAGACATAAATTACAAAATTCATGTCGGCACTACTAGAATACAAAATCTTTAAAAAAAAAACAAGACATAACCGACTAAACAACAAACTATGTGGCTCCCATATAAATATGTGGCCCAACAATCTCCACCATTGATCAATAATGGCTATCAGCCAAAATATCGGTCTTCTCAAATCTCATAACTTGTCTGAGTCATATTTGATCTTTATGCCCTGCATCAAAACAAACAACAAAAATTAGATAGGAGAAACTTCATAGTGATTAACTTTTGTGGATCATTGGTTGTAAGCAAACTTCTTAAACATGACTAACTTTCTGATCCATTAAAATAGTAACAAAGAGGACCATGTTTTCCCATACATAGCATTGAATTACAAAGAAACACTTAAATAAAGACTCTAACAAAGACTACAAACAAATACTCAAACAAAAACTGAAAAAAAAGACGCAAACACTCAACCAAAGACTCATACTAAGACTTAAACATAAACTTAAACAAAGACTCAAACACTTAGCCATCTTAAAACAATTCTTTGATGAGCTTATTCTTTAATTCTTCTTCTACCTCGCTAAGTGGTTCTTGTTTTCCAATCAGATTCTCCAACATCTTATATTTGCTTGTTTTCTGTTTCAGTTCTTCATCTTGTTTCCTAAGCACCAACAAGTTCTGACACTCCAAGACATCAACTTCGTTTTGCCCTTTCTTATTGGAAGCCTCTGATGCATTTTTCTTGGCTTTTGCCTTTGCTGCCTTCACACCTTCTGGCCGCCGCACCCCTTCACATCCAACATGAACATGTGAGCTTGGAGAACCTTCATCTGTCCTTCTTTTTTTAAGCTGTCCACTACCATTAGAAAGGCACCATTTTGGATCATTTCTAAGCTCTCTCCAACAATGTTCCAAGGTGAACTTGGCTTTGTGATCATTCAAATACAGCTGATTTGCAAGCTTTAACACATCATCTTCATTTTGTCCACTTGTTTTCTGAGAGGTTGCAGAAGCATAGCAACCTACAAATTTGCAGACTTGCTCATTTATCTTGGCCCACCTGTTCTTGCAATGCTGCGGCACCCTCTTCTCCATTCCAGCAAGTTTGCGACTTGATGCATAGTAAGTTGCAATCATACTCCAAAAAGCTTCTGCTTTTTGCTCATTCCCCACTATGGGATCTTTAGATGTGTTAAGCCAAGAACTTATAAGGACAAGATCTTCTAAAGGACTCCATTTTCTCCTTGACTTTCTAGGTTCTTTGGCTGTGCTTTCATCTTCACTTGGAGCTTCGGTCCATTGACTCTCAAACAGAAAAGCTTCTGTCTCACCGAGTTGAATGGTTGGTTCAACATTCGCTGGTGTTACAGGTTGCATTTGTGGATTTTGTTGACTATTTAAGAGATCAAGGAAGCCAGACTCACTATATGGATTCATATAGGGCATTTAAAATGATAAGGAATGAAAAGAATAATGATAAAGAGAATGGAAAAACGGTTAAAGAGAATAAAGATAAAGATAAAGAGAAGGATTAAAGGTAGAGAATAAGAGAGAATGTAAGAGAATGGAGAAGTAAAAGAGAAGATAAGAAGGAAGAGGTTAGGTTGAGTTAATGAAGACAATGGAGAAGTAAAGGAGAAGATAGAAGAGAAGAAGGTTGAGTTAATTAAAGCACCGATTGTGAAATAAGAGTTAATGCACTTCTCTCTTTTAATGGAGGCTTTAAAACAAAGGAGAAGATAGAAGAGAAGAAGGTTAGCAGTCAGTGTCATACTAATGCTTTCACCTAACCTCTACATTGATCACTACCAAGCATTGATCACAAATTCTAAGTCAAACCTAACACAAACCTCAACCATTCTCTAAAAAAAGCAAACTAAGTCAAACCTAACACAAACCCATCAGTTGCAAACAATTTGAACATACACCTGATACAATCTGACTAAACCTAACACAAACACAAGGTGACTTGGCTTTAACTAGTGTGTCGACAAACAAAAGAGCAAGAGCTTAATAATAAAGAACTGAGAAGATGATATAATAAAGAATTTGCCTTGTTAAGGAAAGAGAACAAACCAGGCCGTGCTCTAGTTCAATGCATGCCCCTGAAAAGAGGTTATCAAGAGCTTCAGAGAATCTCTGAGCCGTAACATATCTGCGAGCAAGAAGGATAATAATAATGTGTTATCAACCCATTCATTAGAAGAACAAATTAAGCTACCAATTCATAAAAGTTCAACCATCAGGAATCCAATTATCAATCAATCACCAGAATCCAAAATGGTCATGCAGAATCGAAGTAAATAATAACGAATCGAGCTAAAGAAGAGCTACGAACCTTGGATTGTCGATGAGAAGAATTTGGATTGTCGCATGTGAAAACGAAATTGGGAAAGAAAGAAAAGCAGATCCGAGGAAAGTACCTCTTGAACGGGAGGCAATTCACGTTTAATCCTCTCTCTCGACATGGATCGTTTGAAGGTGGATGGATCGTCTGTTATTTGCAAAACCCCCCTCAAACTGCTTGCCGTTTTGATCTATGTGATAAGTGATTTTCGTGTCAACATGCATGAAGAAGTTTTTGGGTAATCTCAGAATCAAAAGAATTGAAGGAGAACAAAAACTGTGATTTGGGAAATTTTGTTCCCGTGAAGAAAAAAAAGAGAGATGATAAAAGTGCGAAAAAAAAGAAAAAAATAAAAATAAAATAGCTGACCAATGAAAATCGACCACATAGTCGATGCTTAAGATTGCTTAAAATGCTAATATTAGCATCGATGCTAAGCTAATTCACCCATTAATGATTTATTTTTAATTCATTTATTCCTTAAGCATCTTCTAAGCACTCTCTATTGGAGGTGCTCTTATCTCTACTATATCTGTAGAGAGCTAATTTACATTTAATGCTGTTGTCGATTTATTATATTTTTCTTGCAGAAAATAACATGGTTGACGTGAGAATGAGTAAAGGCAATATATAGAAAAAATGCTGACATGGAATGGACTAAACTAATTTCTACTTTTTGTTTGGTAGATAGTGAATTACTTGATCAATTTTGGTATATAACTAAATGACTCTTTTTTTTTTCCAAATGTTGTTTAAATTTAACAACTAATTAAACAGCAGAGAACTTGAAAACTTTTAAAATTCCCAATAAAATTTGAAACAAAATCACTGCATTGCACGGATCCAAAACTTTAGTGTGTGAATGATGACAGCATATTTGGCTGTATGAGAAAAACGGTTTAACGCTCCGAATGGTGACGACGTATTTGGTTGTGCGTGAAAAGCAGTTTTAAAGTGTGGTACATTTCAACAGCGGTACGTGCAGGGGTCCGAATGGTGACATCGTTTTTGGTTGTGCGGGAAAATCGGTTTAAAAGTGTGGTACGATCTGTGGTATATGCAAGAAAATATATTTGCAGAATTAGTGCAGTTTGTATATAATTAGCGGTACAGAATAATGTTTGATTGGTAAAAATAACAGCTTACAGTCCACAATAAAATGTTTGAATGTTGAATAAGACTAAAACGGTACTGATTACATATTATAGATAAATATATTATAAAATATATAATAATTAATATAATTGTAAATAAATTATTAATATTGGTTTCTAAAAAATTTTTATATACATTTATGAACTTCAAATATTCAAATTTTATTTCAAGTAAAAGTTTGATTTTTGCGATACAAATACTGCTAAACAAGATAAAACCATGATTCCTATCTGCAATCATGTCTTTTATTTGGTCCATATAATGTCCATCAGCTGCCTCTGCTCCTTCAATATCATTCAAATCATATTCAAAATCTATATTGTTAATTTCCGTCTCTGTCATTGCATTTGCAAAATCTAGATCAGGGAAATCTGAATTTTGATAAAATTATTTAATCTCATTGTAGCCATTATTACTCCTTTTTGGATTTTAACACTCAAGACAAAATAGCAATATTACTCAGCACTCTCAACACCATATCAAGACACCTCATCTTTACATTACGATAGTTTTATCAATTCCTTTGTATATGTAAGCAACAAGGCTTAGAAAAAAAGGCAGAGTGAATTTCAGTGAGACATCACTTACAAATTTCATGCACTTCCATATTCTCTAACGCTTTCATCCTTGTATTTTCATCTTTGTATTTTCAATCTTTGGATTTCACTCCTTGTATTCAAATCAAATTTAATAAAGTAAGTTTTAATCATACTTCTTATCTTTTGATTCAAGCTTTAATTTTTTTTTTACAAAGTATAAAACTTATATCTAAGTTCTTATATAATTTTATATAATTATATAAATTTATATACCTTTATATAACCTGGGATTCAAATGGTATATAAGTTTATATAAATGGTATCAGAGCCAAGAAAAATACTGAAGTATATATTGTATAAAAGTTGTTTTCTTAAGACATTTTCAAACAAAAGGTTTTATGCTTAAACTAATCTTGGGTCTCTTGTTAAAAGCTTTCTACCAGCACTTGTCAAGAGGGTCGTCGACGTAGGTGTTCCAGACAGTAAGTGCTAAAGGCAGTGAGACCGTTGGTGAGCCGCAGTTCCGTCCGTCCTTGAAAAGTCCGGGTTAGTTTGCATGTTGCATAGAGCCTAAGTAGAGTCTAAAGCATGGCATCTTCAGTTAGAAAATGGTTTAAGTCTAAACATACTGCTTCTTCTGCGTCTCAAAAAACAATTAATTCAAGAGAAATAATGCCAAAAATTACAATTTTAAACAAAGAAATATCACATGATCAATTACCTCATGTTAATCCTGAAAATATATATCCGATAGGAACTTTTGATTTTAAAACTGCATATTCAATAAAAGAACATGAACAAACTATATCATTACAAAATAAATTTGAAGAAATTAAATTGCTTTCTTCTATGGCATTATAAAGTTATAGACAAAAGAAATTTAATTATATTCATTTTGGTTTAATACAAATAGCAATAAAACCTCTATCCAGAACGAGAATAGATTCCCCTGTACACATGTTATTAAGAGATAAAACTTTATTCAAATTTGAGACTCCTTATTAGGAGCAGTACAATCAAATCTATATAATGGAGCAGTATATTTTAATTGTGCTCCAAACTTTCAAGTAAGTTTACATGATCCTACTATATTTAATACATTAGTACTAAATGCACACTTACCTGAAACTAAATTTCAACAAGAAAGACATGGCTGCTTATTGTTGTATCGAATTTACTTCAAGTAATCTACATCTGAGTTTAATCCAATATGTTTATTGCAAGATGATACAAGTGAAACAACTATACTAGCAGTACATAGTAAAGATACTCCTACATCTACCTACACACCAAAGCAACTAAAATGGACAAAATAACTATTCCCGATCAATGAAAAATAGATATTACCCAACCACCAAGAAATTTTGAGCAAATAACTGTTTCTAGCATAACAAAACAAAGTGACGGAAAAATACTATTAAAATTTGGATCATTTAGAGAACCATCTTCATTAAGAATTAGCTCATTTTATTCTAGATCCTCTTTCTCTGACTATAGAACTGGTAGAACCAGTACTGAATCAGAAGAAAGTGTAGAACAAATTTTAACTAAAAATCAAGAGAAAAAACTAATTAATTTTTGATAATACCTGATTTTGACCACTTTTATAGATCATTTTTAATATCTTATGCAGGTGTTTTCACTCTGTTTTAAAGGTTTTTAAGTGATTTCTATGTTTTAGAATCTCAAAATAGTTTTCAAGATATTTTGACAAAAGGAATGCACTTGGGAGCAAAAAGCATAACTTTAGATAAATTTAGACCGTCGGAAGTTTGGCAGCACACGGAGGTCTTCCCACCGTCTGATCATCCCAACATTTTGACACAGAATAGAGGAGACAATCAGCTTTCCAATACAAGTCGAATTAAAGCAATCCAACGGTTAGATCTCTAGATATGGTCGATACACTGAAGGCGAATCATCACAGTCAAAAGTTCACCCGCGGCCAAAACGTCATCCGCCGGGGGTGCGAAATTTTAGACCGCGGGGAGCTCAATTCCGAGCCTCAGAAACCCATATTAAAGCCCAAGTCACTCCCGTCATTATTCCTGCAAGTCCTAGGCGTTCCTGAGGACTCAAGACACTATATAAACCCCTTTTAAGTCGTTTAGAAAGGTGTACCACATTTTTCACCAGGAACCCTAGAAGAGAAGCTCACCCAGAAGAGGAGCCACCGAGAGGAGCACCATTGGCCCTCCTTCTTCAACCTGTTCTTCGTTTCTAAACTCTGTCTATTTCAATTCTCTGCAATTCTAAATACTCTTGTGATGTTGAATTCAACTATGTCTGAGTAATTTTCCAGTTGGATTTTTAAGGGATTTTTCAAAGGGAATTTCATGTCTTGATCTTATGCTTTATTCGATTTAGGGTTCAAAATATTCTAGGAATCATTCGTTCATTCTTGTTCCCTATGCTGTTTCTGTTGCTAACCGCTTAAAAATTGATCTTAGTAATTGGAGCCATGAGAGTGCTGTATCGAATTACCAGACCTAGAAGTGATCGAGCGAAATCGCTGTAGGAGACGAAAGCTACCTACAGAGAATCGCGAGCGTGGATGAATTCTGTTTTTACTGCATGATCTATTCACAGCATGAGAGCGAGAGTTAATTGCTGTGTTGAGTGATTAGATGATTAGGGTGACGAGAGTTGGCTAATCTTACATGTGTCTATTCGAGTTCGGGATCCTCACTAGTTGATTTCCTTTATCGATTTGTTTGTCTTTTGATCAGTTCATGAACCCCTGCGAAAACCCTTTAGACCCAGCGATTTGTTCCTATTGTTTTACAACCTCTTTTTTTCGATTTGCTCTTAGATTTAGTAATACCAAAACCAAAACCCCCATTTGCTTGTTCTACTAGTATTAAGTCTTGATTGATTCGTACTGAAAGCTCAAAATCTCTGTGTTTCGACCCTTAAGTACTACAGCGTACAGCTGTGCACTTGCAGATATTTAGTTATAAATTTAAAACGTGAAGCTAGAAGTAATCCTTGGTTCTCTTAGCATCAAGTTTTTGGCGCCATTGCCGGGGATTTTGATTCTTTTCGTTGCGACTCTCTGCTTAATTCGGTAGAAATTTTTCTAATTTTTGTTTTTCTTTGATTTTTCAGGTACTTTTTCGATGAGGGGTCAGGAACACATCCTTGATCCTCTCGCTGAAGAGGACCCTTTTCTGGATGGTGACCCATCAGATGATGAGCTTAATGACCCAATCGATGATGGCAATGAATCGATTGGAGAACCAGAGTATGCCAAGAAGGGAGAACAACTGATTGGAGAATGTGATACACACAAATTTTTCATAGATAGGCGAGCAATTTGACCACCTTTACCTAAGGATGGCGACTTTGAGGCTAAGGTACAATACATTAACTATATCAAAAAGTATAACGGTTTTTCTACTGAACACCCAATAGATCATATTGAAAATTTTGAAGAGCTGTGTTCAACCATAATGAAAAATACCGATTACCATATGTGTGTTCTTTTTCCATTCTCTCTAACTGGTAGAGCTAGTAAATGGCTTAAAACTTTGCCACTTGCGTCCTTAAAGACGTGGAAAGAGTGTAGAGAGGCTTTCCTAAGTCACTTTTACACCAGAGATCGTACCAATCTCTTAAGGGACAAGATCCCAAAATTTCAGCAGGAGGACACAGAAGACCTCTATGACGCCTGGGAAAGATTCAGAGATTACCAAAGAGATTGTCCACACCATGGTTTCTCGGAGGAGCACCTGATGACCATCTTCTACCATGGAGTTAATGAAGAACTGAAGTTTTCTTTTGATACCTCTAGCAATGGAGACTTTTCCACTAGAACTGTAGATGAGGCTCACGCCTATATCACTAATCTAGCTGGGAGTATCAGAAATAGGAGGCTTCTAACCCAATCTAGATGTTCTAAGATCGAGGAAAAAGAACCACTTGTTATTAAAGAATGTCTAGATCAAATTAGGGAAGACATCCGGAAGATCCTTGGTACGATTGGTCCGATTCATAACTCTGATGATAGAATTAAACATAACAAACCCTGCATCAAAAAGATGAATGACCTTGAGGTAGAGAGGAGTTTCCAAACTCAGGAGGGGATGCACACTGCCGATGTCTATCAGATTGGAGAGGCTGAGCAGAATCAACCCCACCAGGGGTGGGAGCCTTTCAACCGCGGCAAAACCGACCTCCACCGCGGGTGGGAAGCTTTTGGCCGCGGCCAAGAGGAGTTTCACCGTGGGTCAGAGCATTTTTACCGCGGCTAGCCTGATTTCCAACCCCCTTTTCAACCTTCTTTCAAGCAAACCCAATCTTATCAACCCAATTCCACACTTCCTCCTTATTATCCTTTTTCCAGGATTGAAGAACTAGAAAAAGAGGTTGAAAGACCCCAAGAGGAGATGGAGAGTCAATCAAAGAAGCATGAAGATGCTTTTAACAAGCTCTCCACCCTTTTTCTTCTTCAGATTAGTGATGAATCAAAGGAGACAGATTCTTCTGTTAATGATCTTGATGAACCTTTTTCTGAAAGAATAAATGAATTGGATACCTCTGATCACTTAAAATCAATAACCCTCAGGAGTGGTTTAGCTTACAAGGAACCAGAATATCCAAAAGATTTCAAAGAAGGAGAAAAAGGAGAAGTTTCGGCTAATAAAGAAGGAGATGCAGCAGTTGGGAAAGAAAGAGATAAGGAGAAGGAAAACGCCCCTCAAGAAATTGTTGAAAAAGAACCTATACCTCCTCCTCTTACTCATGTCTACAAGCCCAAACCACCATACCCACGAGCTTTGAAAGGACCAAAGAAGGAGAAAGAAAGAGCTAAGCTGAAAGAGATAATCGAGCAGTTAAATGTGAGGTTACCTTTCATTGAAGCTTGTGCAATGATACCTGCTCTTAGGAAATATATGAAGGGTATTCTAACAAATTCTCTAGCATTAGAAGAAGGTGTTATGATGATAACTCATGAATGTAGTTCCATCTTACAAAACCATGTCCCCCTGAAGAAAGAAGATCTGAGAAGTTTTTTACTCTCTTGCGCAATCAGGAATATGACCTTTGAACATTGTCTATGTGATTTGGGATCAAGCATCAACATGATGTCTCTCTCAGTTGCAAAACGTTTAGGATATCATACTTTCCAGCCCACAAAAATCTCACTGATTCTTGCCGATCGATTAGTCAGACAACCAGAAGGAGTCTTGGTTGATGTATCAGTCATGATTGGAGAAAACTGTATTCCGACTGATTTCGTAGTGCTTGAATTGGAAAGAGAACCAAAAGACCCTCTGATACTCGGCAGACGTTTCTTATCAACTGCAGGAGCAATAATCAATGTTCCGGAAGGAAAGATAGACCTACATCTAGGGAGTTTGATTATGCAGTTCGATATGAACAAGAGTCTTGAGAAACCCACCTTAGATGGCGGGCTCTGTCGGGTTGAAGAGCTTGATGTTATTACTGAGGAAGTTTATGAAGAAATCCTTCTTGATGACCCTTTAAAAATCATCCTCACCACCACAAATGATGATCGAAACCTGCTCGAAGAAGTTTCAAAAGGGTGTGCGCAAATGCTTGATAAAGCCGAGGATTATGCAAAACTTGTGAACTATCTGGACCTGAATGAGGAATCTCACATTCCTACTCCTCCAAAAGATACCTTGGCAGCTATAAAGCTCCAAAAGTCGAGCTTAAACCTCTTCTTGATGGCCTCAAGTATGCTTTCCTTGGGCCAAACTCAACTTACCCTGTCATCATAAATTCTGGCTTAGGTAGAGCTGAAACTACTAAGCTGTTAAATGAGTTAAGAAAGTATAGGGAAGTCATAGGTTATTCTCTTGATGACATACAAGGAATCTCCCCAGACCTCTGTATGCATAAGATAAATCTTGAGGACAATGCCAAGAATTCGATTAAAAGCCACGGGAGGTTGAATCCAAACTTTATGGAAGTGGTAAAGAAGGAGATCATGAAACTTTTGGAAGCAGGAATCATATTCCAGATTTCGGACAGCACTTGGGTTAGTCCTGTGCATGTTGTCCCGAAGAAGGGAAGAGTGACTGTTATCAAAAACGACAAAGATGAAATGATTGCTACAAGAACAGTGACGGGACATTGAATGTGCATCGATTATCAAAAACTGAAAGCAACTCGGAAAGATCATTTTCCTTTACCCTTCATTGACCAAATGCTAGAAAGATTGGCAAAGCACGAATATTACTGCTTTCTTGATGGTTATTCCGGATTTTTCCAAATTCCAATTAGACCGGAAGATCAATAAAAGACGACATTCACCTGTCCTTATGGAACTTTTGCCTATCGGCGAATGCCTTTCGGATTGTGTAATGCACCTGCAACCTTTCAGTGATGCATGATGTCTATCTTCACTGATTTCATCGAAGATTTCATGGAAGTCTTCATGGATGATTTTTCAGTCTATGGATCCTCTTTCGATAGATGCTTAGCAAACTTCGGAAAAGTTCTGCAGCACTGTGAAGAAAAGCATCTTGTCCTTAAGTGGGAAAATGTCACTTCATGGTCCGCGAGGGAATTGTGCTTGGACATAAAATATCTGGAAAAGGTATTGAAGTTGACAAAGCAAAGATTGAAGTCATGACTAGCCTACAACCTCCAACTAATGTGAAGGGAATCCGAAGTTTTCTGGGGCATGCTGGATTCTATAGGCGATTCATAAAAGGCTTCTCAGAAATTTCTAGACCTCTCACACGTCTGCTCTGCAAGGAAACGAACTTTGAATTCGATGATAAGTGCTTGCCAGCATTTCATAAGATCAAAAACACCCTTGTTTCCGCTCCAGTTGTGCAACCACCTGATTGGGAACAACCATTTGAGATCATGTGCGATGCGAGTGATTTTGCTGTTGGAGCTGTGGTTGGTCAGCGGAAAGAAAAGAAACTACACGCAATCTACTATGCGAGTAGAAATCTGGATGAAGCACAATGTAATTACGCGACTACGGAGAAGGAGCTTTTAGCTGTCGTTTTTGCATTTGAGAAGTTTCGATCCTATCTCGTAGGATATAAGGTTATCGTCCATACTGACCATGCTGCAATCAAGTATCTCATGTCTAAGAAAGATACCAAACCGAGGCTGATCAGATGGATACTCCTGCTGCAAGAATTTGATATTGAAATAAGAGATCGGAAAAGAGCAGATCATCTTTCTAGAATTCGAGTAGAAGAGAAACTCCCTTTGAATGATAGTTTGCCAGAAGAAAATGTCTACGCTATGGAGACTATATCTATTACCGTGCAAGAAAAACCATCCCAACCTCCTATACGGCGGTCAGATGCTTTTGACACCCCATGGTTTAGGCATATAGCAAACTACTTAGCTGCAGACGTCGAACCTCCACAATTCTTTGGCTATAAAAAGAAGAAATTTTTAAAGGAAATTCGACATTATTTCTGGGATGAACCTTTTCTCTATAGGAGATGTGTAGATGGTTTATTCAGAAGGTGTGTCGCCGAAGAAGAAATGGAAGGAATACTGTTTGGATGCCATAGTTCAGCGTATGCAGGATATTTTGCGACCTACAAAACGGTTTCAAAGGTTCTTCAAGCGGGATTTTGGTGGCCTACTATGTTCAAAGACACTCATGCCTACATCTCACACTGTGATTCATGCCAACGAATGGGCAACATCAGTAAGAGGAATGAAATGCCTCAAAACTTCATTCTTGAAGTCAAAATCTTTGATGTATGGGGAATTGATTTCATGGGACCTTTCCCAACTTTTTTCGGAAACCAAATACATTTTAGTAGCGGTAGACTATGTCTCTAAATGGGTAGAAGTAGTCGCCAGCCCTACTAATGATGCAAAAGTGGTTATAAAGCTGTTTAAATCAATCATTTTCCCTCGCTTTGGAATTTCTCGAATTGTGATAAGCGATGGAGGATCCCATTTCATCAACAGAGTCTTCGAAAATCTGCTAAAAAAGAATGGAGTCATTCATAAAGTTGCATCTCCATATCACCCTCAGACAAGTGGACAAGTGAAAATCTCTAACAGAGAGATCAAATAGATTTTACAAAAGACAACTGGCGTAAATCGCAAAGATTGGTCTGAAAAACTCGACAATGCACTCTGGGCCTATCAGACAGCGTACAAAACTCCTTTAGGGACCACGCCGTTCAACCTTGTTTATGAAAAAGCATGTCACCTCCCTGTAGAGCTGGAGTATAAAGCACAATGGACTATTAAGGAGATGAACATGGACTTTAAGGCAGCTGGAGAAGAAGAATGCTTCAAATGCACGAATTAGAAGAAATCTGCCATAACGCCTACGAAAACTCCAAGATATACAAGGAGAAGACAAAGGCATATCACGATAGAAGGATCATACATCGATCCTTTGCTCCAAATGACAGAGTTGTTCTTTTCAATTCTCGCCTTATGTTATTTCTAGGAAAGCTACGATCTAGATGGTCTGGACCTTTCACAGTAAAGGAAGTCAAACCATATGGAGCACTCATTCTTTGGGGTAATAAAGGAGATACATTTGTTGTCAACGAACAACGTGTAAAACCATACCTCGCAGAAGAAGAAGGAAGAGACACAATGCTCTTGGCAGACCCGCTGGGCTAGAGCATCATCAAAGTCAAGCTTATGACTTCAAGCAAGCGCTTAGTGGGAGGCAACCCACTTGGTATTTAGTTATTCCCTTTGATTTGCCTTTTTCTATTTTTGCTGCTTTGTTTTTGTTTTCTATAATTTCAGGTTTTTAAACGAAGAACGAATAAGAAGTGAACAGAAATCACGAACCAGAAAGCACATCACCAGGTAAGCACACCTAAACATTCCAAATTTCAATCCATCATTATCCCATCCTCTCAAAGATTTGTCTCTCTGGAGGCAGTGTGATTTAAGTCTCAGGAGAATGTTCATCCTTTACTAAAAAAATTTGGTTTGTCTTGAGTTTTTGTTTCATAAAAAGTTTTCAAAACGGTTTTCAAAATAGGAACACCGGAACAAAATCATATGCTTCTAGACTTTACATGTTAGTTCTTTTATGGTTAGTACTAGACTAGACGGTAGCTAGAGTACTCGCACTACGAACTCCCACCAGAGGATTTCTATTCATGGAGATCTTTTCTGCCAAGATACACTAGCTCATTTCACTTTAACATAATATTGACATCTAATTTTCTCATCATTGGTTTTAGCAGGCATCATGATACACATCTAGGACATCTTTACATCATTATTACCATTCTTTGTTGTCCTAGATAGCCAGTTCATCTTTAGCTGGTACCACACCCTTTACCCAAACCTTCATGTTTAAACCTCATACATTCTCTCTTTAGTTTATATTTACAGATATGTGCACAAACGCCGGAGAGGGAGGAACAACATAGTTTTCAGTCACTTAAGAGAAAGAATGAAAGAGACGAGAAGGAAGTGTGCCAGAAATCGTATGATGCTTTAGAAAAGGTCATTCTTAAAGGTAAATTTCGTGCTCCCTAAGACTCAAAGTAAAAAAGGCATTTTTCCCTTTCAAAAAAAAACGAAAAAAAGAGAAAAAGAAAGAAAGGAAAGGAAACTAAAAGCCTAAAAGAGTCTTAGAAGCCGAAATCGCTTAAGCCAAGACAATAGGTATTCATTTAAGGAGTTATGGATTCACAACCTGGACAAAAATCTAAGTCTGGGGGAACTATAAGGAGAACCTGAAGAAAGGAGATCAGAAATCTTGAAGCAAGGAGAATGTGACTGAAATTGTGGGGGCATTTACAGTTCCATCCTCGCTTGCTGTTTTGCATAATATCTTGTCTCTCCAGAAAAAGATAACCCTAAACACATCAAGCCTTACCATCAAAAAGCCATTTTGAATACCTAGCCTTGATTGCTTCTCTAAAGTCCTTTGATGAGAACCACTTGAACTTTTAAATGAATGTTAAGAGCAAGTTTACTGGAAGATAGGTTTAAGTGTGTAGATTTTTGCATGACAGATCAACGGACTAGTTATGCCTGTGCTTTGGTGAGAATTTTCTAGACTATATCCGATTTGAGCATAATGGCTAAACTCTGGTTTGGAAGCATTGTCTCTGAGATTTTGTTAATTCCTGCGATTTTCAAACCTCTTCTCTAGGATCAGATCTTTGGTTTTGTTTGAGGACAAACAAATGTTTAAGTCTGGGGGAGTTGATAACACCTGATTTTGACCACTTTTATGGATCATTTTTAATATCTTATACAGGTGTTTTCACTCAGTTTTAAAGGTTTTTAAATGATTTCTATGTTTTAGAATCTCAAAAGAGTTTTTAGGATATTTTAACAGAAGAAATGCATTTGGGAGCAAAAAGCATAACTTTGGATAAATTCAGACAGTCGGAAGTTTGGTAGCCAACGGAGGTCTTCCCACAGTCTGATCATCTCCAAATTTTGCCACAAGATAGAGGAGACAACTAGATTTCCAATACAAATGAAATCAAAGCAATCCAACGGTTAGATCTCCAGATATGGTCGATACACTGAAGGCGAATCATCACAGTCAGAAGCTCACCCGCGGCCAAAACGTCATATGCCGGGGGTGCAAAATTTTAGACCGCGGGGAGCTCAATTCCGAGCCTCAGAAACCCATATTAAAGCCCAAGTCACTCCCGTCATTATTTCTGCAAGTCCTAGGCGTTCCTGAGGACTCAAGACACTATATAAACCCCTTTTAAGTCGTTCAGAAGGGTGTGCCACATTTTTCACCAGGAATCCTAGAAGAGAAGCTCGCCCAGAAGAGGAGCCACCAAAAGGGGCACCATCGGCCCTCCTTCATTAACCTGTTCTTCGTTTTTAAACTCTGTCTATTTCAATTCTCTGCAATTCTAAATACTCTTGTGATGTTGAATTCAACTATGTCTGAGTAGTTTCCTAGTTGGATTTTTAAGGGATTTTTCAAAGGGAATTTCATGTCTTGATCTTATGTTTTTTTCGATTTAGGGTTCAAAATCTTCTAGGAGTCATTTGTTCGTTCTTGTTCCTATGCTGTTTCTGTTGCTAACCGCTTAGAAATTGATCTCAGTAATTGGAGCCACGAGAGTGATGTATCGAATTACCAGACCTAGAAGTGATCGAGCGAAATCGCTGTAGGAGACGAAAACTACCTACAGAGAATCGCGAGCGTGGATGATTTCTGTTTTTACTGCATGATCTTATTCACAGCATGAGAGCGAGAGTTAATTGCTGTGTTGAGTGATTAGATGATTAGGGTGCAAGAGTTGGCTAATCTTACATGTGTCTATTCGAGTTCGGGATCCTCACTAGTTGATTTCTTTTATCGATTGGTTTGTCTTTTGATAAGTTCATGAACCCTTGCAAAAATCCTTTAGACCCAGTGATTTGTTTCTATTGTTTTACAACCTCTTTATTTCAATTTGCTCGTAGATTTAGTAATACCAAAACCAAAACCCCCATCTGCTAATTCTACTAGTTTTAAGTCTTGACTGATTCGTATTGAAAGCTCAAAATCTCTGTGGTTCGACCCCTAAGTACTACAGCGTACATCTGTGCACTTGCATATATTTAGGGTTATAAATTTAAAACGTGAAGCTAGAAGTAACCCTTGATTCTCTTAGCATCAATTTTCAAGCACCCATAGCAGAATCTATTCAAAGTTCTGAAGCAGGATCTAATTTTCCTACTTCTCCAACACTTTCTGATTTTAAATCAATTAATGTTATTTCTAAGAGTTTGAAATAGATAAAGATTACATTAAAAAGGAATTTTTATCCGATAAAAACAAAATCAAAAGACAGTGGTATTTTAAAACTTTTTCTAAAGAAACAACTTTTATCTACCGAGAAGTATGGTATAATCATATAAAATCAGTGATAACACCCGATTTTGACCTATTTTAGCCATTGATTTCAAATGTTTTTACAAAGGTTTTACTTAGTTTTAGGAACTTTTATTATGATTTCTATGTATTTGTAGTTTCAAGGCTCTTTTCAGGAAACTTAAGGAATATGATGGCAAAATGAAAGAAATCCACTTTTTCAGTTCAGAGTTAGACTGTCAGAAGTTCAGCCTCAAATGAAGACTTTCTCACCATCTGATCCAGCTCAAATTTGTGGACAATCAAGAGGAGACAACCAGCTTTCCATATCACTTTACGTCACAATGATCCAACGGTGCAATCAAAAGATAAATGGAGAACAAGTTGACCCAATTCACAAGTCCCGGAAGACTCTCACCCGTGGGAAACACATGTTTTACCTGTCCTGGAAGACTCTCACCCCCGGTGGAACTTAGGACAAGCCACAAGGCCCAACATCAAAGCCCACTTCACCATTTCTCTTCAGAGAAGCCCTAAATGAGATCTGGAAGATCTTAGGACCTATAAATACATTGTTTAGCAGTCCTAAACGAGTGTGTGCTCCTGTAATGAGATTTTGAGCCACCAAACTCTGTTTTTCTAGGGTTAGGCGATGGAGATGGGGATTCTTCCCTAGATCCATTGTTCTTTCTCCTTTTTATCTTATTAACTTTTCTGTAAAAGAATACTTCTATGTCTTTCATCATTCATTGCATCATGTAGATTAGTCCCAGAGAGTCAAGATGTTAGGAGATATCGACAAGCATATATATATATATATCGATTAGGATTTATTTTGTTCTAGACCATATTATAGATCTCATCTCTTCTAAGTTTTTCATAAAGCATGAGAGTAGATTCATGACCTATTCTCTGAGCCTAGGATCATCTGTACCTAGCTTCAGAAGAACATAGTCGCTATAGGAGTCGAAAGCTACCTATAGAGAAGATGTGAGCAGACGAATTCAATGTCTAATGCATGATCTTAAGTTTAGCATGAGAGTGAGAGTTAATTGCTAGATCTAATAGATTAGTTGATTAAGGTGACGACAGTTGGTTAATCATACAAATGTCTATTCTTGTTCAATGCAGATTCCCAGAAACAGATGAAGATAAATCGCCCGGAAGCTAATTGGAAATGCCATCATACATTGATTAGAGTAAACTGGAGAAGTCTAAATTGCCATCTATGTGTTTAAGAGTCTTTAGTTTGAGTCGATATGCTTTAGATGTTCTTTTAACAATTCATCCTGCATTGCATTTCTTGTGAATATTAGATTAGGTTTAGTTTAGGATCTTAACCAAAAATTCCAAAATCTTGAATTGGTTTATGACTTTGCTTACTTCCCAGTTTGTTGTTTCTCGCAGGTTAGACATCCTCCCTGTGGATCGACACCCTACGTCCTACGTACATCTGTGCACTTGCAGACACTAGGGTTTTATAAATTTAAAACTTTTGGAGAACCAACAGGCTTGTAAAAAAACAACCCTAGACCCGCAAGCCCATCAAGTTTTGGGCGCCGTTGGCGGGGAGGATTTTAGTCTCTGGAGGTCTAAACCTGGGAGGTTGAAGCCGCAAAAGACTATGTATATGTCGAGTTTCTGCCAAAGCAACATAGGAAGTAAACCAAATTCATAAACATCCTAACTTTTTCCTTTTCTGCTTATTCTCTCTTCTGTTTGCCCTAGTTTCAGAAACCTTTGAAGCATGGATCATTCAAGGAGAAACCCTAACCCCGAGCGAAGGTCCTGCGACCCGTGTGAAGCTCCCTGTGCATGTGAATCACCCTCCAGGCGTGATTTTGATCATCATCTTCGGAACCCTAATCCGAACCACCACCATGGAGACTCGCGACCTCCACACCATCGAGATGAGCCCTATTCGCCACACCTGGTGAATCGTCGACCATCTCATCCTCTTCCTCATCATATTCTGCACCAAAACGTTGAGGCTGATCGATTTAGGCTCTAACTGAATCGATTAGGAGCTATGCTGAATCAATACCTTGATTTCCAAGTTGTTACGGAAGCTACCCTGTACAAGAAGATCGATGACCTCACTCAACATGTGAAATCGCTGGAAGATCTGTACCCTCAAGATATTACTGCCTTAAAGAGGAAGATAGATGCTTTTGCGGAAGAGCAGCCAAGCCAGAAGTATGATATCCTTCAAGGATCAATCGATGCCAAGGCTGCTAAGCTAGAGATCAAGGAGGCCAATGAATCGCTTCATGGTACAGAGGAAGGACAGATGGTGAACTTCAAGAGTTTGAATTTTGCCTAAGCAAGCTTGAGCACAAAAGCATGGAAACTAGTTCTGACATCAAGCATCTCTATAAGTGCTAAGGAGACACAAACCTTGTTGTGAGGAAGATCTTTGAGAATCATAAGAAGGATTCTTTTGTTCATGGTCAGCAAAACGAAGGAGAATCAACCACTTCTGATGCAGGAGATCCTACAATGGACACCCGGAATAACATTGAAGACATTCTGGAAGAGCAAGAAGGAGAAGCAGCTGAGAAACCTTCAGAGCCCCTCACCGCAGCCGCGATGATTCCAGACGTGGCCAGGCCGATCCTCACCGCGACCACAAGAGCTTCACCCGCGGCCGAACCTTCCCTGCGGATGAGACTTCTCCAGCCGCGGAGAACCGCCATCTCCCTCCAAGTTTGCATCACCAAGACCCTGATGGACCAGAAGAGCATGACTCCCATATCCCATTCATGAAGATCACAGAAGAAGAACCAGATGTCATAGATGTGGAGGATGAATCACCGAAGAGAATTGAAATGCCATACATAGATTCAATCATCGAGTTCGATGCTGCCAAGTTCTATTGTGATTCTTATTCTGCATTTGAGGCACCAGATCATCCACAGGAAAGACCAGTTCGAACTCTGCACAAAGTTCAAGACAAAGGTCAATTTCTTATCTCTTGTGACATTAGAGGTGAAAGATTCCTCAATATTCTTTGTGATTCTGGAGCTTTCATTAACATGATGTCCAAAGCAACTGCTTTGAGACTTGTCATTAAGCACATCTCAATTACCAGGACAAAGATTAGCTTAGCAGATGATTCAAGTGCAGCACCAAGAGGAATATCCCGAGACATTCCTCTAAGGATTGGAGATTGCATTGCACCTGTCGATCTATACATAGTGAAGACCAAAGATGACTCTTATCCAGTTATTCTTGGATGGCCTTTCTTAGCAACTGCTGGAGCCATCATGGATTGGCCTAACAGGAGAGTTTCTTTTGCCAATATCAACAAGGACATCTTCTATGAAGCTACACCACTTAAGAGCAAAAGAGAAGAGCATAAAGCCCAGGAATTTGAACCAGAAGAACTCTGGAGTGATGAAGAACCTGCAAGACAGAACAGGAGGATTTCGAAAAGGACTTGTCTTAGGACAAGATCCTATTTGAACTAAGTCTTTTTCTTTGCAAAGTCTAGCTAAGGACTATAAAAAAAAGCGCTTGATGGGAGGCAACCCATTTTAGGTACTTATTTGTTTTTGTTTAGCTTTTTTTTTTCTATTAAAGTTTTGTTTCTTTTATTTTAGACAGGCCTTAGTATGCCACAAGAAAAAGAAAAAAAAAGAGAAGAAAAGGAGCTGACCACGGCCAAAGGAGGTTCAGCCCCGGCCAGCAAGCTTTCCACTGCGGCCGCGACGCTCTCAACCGCGGCCAGCACGCATCCCACCGCGGCCGCGATGCTCCGACCCTTGGCCACTCCCACCACCACCTTGATCAAATCTGTTTTGGATCCCTAGCATCTAAGTTTGATCAAGCATCACCACCACAACCACTTCACAATCCATTACCAATACCAGGTAAGTTTTCTTTTCCTTAATCTTTTTTAATTTTTACATACTCTATTTCTCCTCGTTGCCTGATTTATTTGACACTGGCGACATTGTGATTTAAGTCTGGGGGAGGATTTCATCCATTTCTAACCACCTTTTCTTGCATGAGCCATTGCATTCTGCATTTTTCTTTAAATTTTTTCAATTTTTTTTATTTTTCTTAAAACTTTTCAAAAGTCTTTTGAGTTTCAAAAAGTGTTTTCAAAGGTCAATTACATTTTCAGGGAATAATGACAAAATCGATGATGATAACCAACCTGTATGCTTCTACACCAATCACTCATGAAAGCTCTTTCAAGGTTTAGTACTAGACTAGGCGGAAGCTAGAGTACTTATACTACGAAATCCCACCAGAGGACTTTTATTCATGAAGATCTTTTCTGACAGGATATACTAGCTCATTTTACTTGGACTTAATCTTGACATCTAATTTTTTATCAATGGTTTTAAAAAGGCATCATGATATACATCTAGGACATCTTTACCTTATTGTTACCACTCTTTGTTTTCCTAGATGGCCAGTTCATCTTTAGCTAGTACCACACCCTTAACCCAAACCTTTATGTTCTAACATCCTGCATTCTTTTAAGTCTAATTTGACAGATATGTGCAAAAACGCCGGAGAGGGAGGTACAACATAATTTTCAGTCACTCAAGAGAAATACTGAAAGAGACCAGAAGGAAGTGTGCCAGAAATTATATGATGCCTCAGAAAAGCTCATTCTTAAAGGTAAATTTCGTGCTCCCTAAGACTCCAAGTCAAAAGGCAGTTTCCCCTTTCAAAAAAAAAATGAACGAAAAAAAAAGAATGGAAAGGAAACTAAAAGCCTAAAGAGTCTTAGAAGCCGAAATCACTTGAGCCAAGGCAATATGTATTTACTGAAGGAGTTATGGATTCACAACCTGGAAAAAAATCCATGTCCGGGAGAACTACAAGGAGAACCTGAAGAAAAGGAGATCAGAAATCGTAAGGCAAGAAGAATGTGACTGAAACTGTGGGCCATTTACAGTTCCATCCTCTCTTGCTGTTTTGCATAATGTTCTGTCTCTCCAGAAAAGGTAACCCTAAACACATCAGCCTTACCATTAAAAAGTCTTTTTGATAACTAACCTTGAATGCCTTGTTTAATATATTTTTGATGAGAACCACTGAAACCTTTAATGAATGTTAAGAGCTAGTTGACTGGAAGTTAGTTCTAAATGTGTGGATTTTCGTATGACAGATTAACGGAGTAGTTATGTTTGTATTTTGGTGAGAATTTTCTAGACTTGATCTGATTGATGCATTGTCCATAATTAAGGTATAGAAGTATGGTTGCTGATATTTTTGAGTTCCCTCATTTTATTTTTGTTGAATGATATTTTTCCAGATTTGAACTTGTTTCGTTTGAGGACAAACAAAGTCTTAAGTCTGGGGGAGTTGATAACACTCGATTTTGACATATTTTCACCATTGATTTCAAATGCTTTTTCAAAGGTTTTACTTAGTTTTAAGAAATTTTATTATGATTTCCATGTATTTGTAGTTTCAAGGCTCTTTTCAGGAAACTTAGGGAATATGATGGCAAAATGGAAGAAATCCACTTTTTTAGCTTAGAGTCAGACCGTCAGAAGTTCAGCCTCAAATGAAGACTTTCTCACCATCTGATCCCGCTCAAATTTGAAGAAAATCAAGAGGAGACAACCAGCTTTCCATAGCACTTTATATCACAAAGATCCAACGGTGCAATCAAAAGGTACATGGAGAACAAGTTGACCTAGTTCACCAGTCCCGGAAGACTCTCACCCGCAAGAAACACATGTTTTACCTGCCTTTGAAGACTCTCACTCCTGGTGGACCTTAGGACGAGCCACAAGGCCCAACATCAAAGCCCACTTCGCCATTTCTCTTTAGAGAAGCCCTAAATGAGACCTGGAAGACCTTAGGACCTATAAATACATTGTTTAGCAGTCCTAAACGGGTGTGTGCTCCTGTAATGAGATTTTGAGCCACCAAACTCTGTTTTTCTAGGGTTAGGCGATGGAGATGGGGATTCTTCCCCAGATCCATTGTTCTTTCTCCTTTTTATCTTATTAACTTTTCTGTTATATTCTTTTGCATACTTCTATGTCTTTCATCATTCATTGCATCATGTAGATTAGTCACAGAGAGTCAAGTTGATAGGAGATATCGACAAGCATATATATATATATATATATATTAGGATTTCTTTTGTTCTAGACCATATTATGGATCTCATCTCTTCTAAGTTGTTCATAAAGCATGAGAGTAGATTCATGACCTATTCTCTGAGCCTAGGATCGATCAGAGCCACGAGAGTGCTGTATCAGATCATCCGTACCTAGCTTCAGAAAAACATAGTCGCTATAGGAGTCGAAAGCTACCTATAAAGAAGATGTGAGCATACGAATCAATGTCTAATGCATGATCTTAAGTTTAGCATGAGAGCGAGAGTTAATTGCTAGATCTAAGAGATTAGTTGATTAAGGTGACGATAGTTGGTTAATCATACATATGTCTATTCTATTTCAATGCAGATTCCCAGAAACAGATGAAGATAAATCGCCCGGAAGCTAATTGGAAATGCCATCATACATCGATTAGAGTAAACTGGAGAAGTCTAAATTGCCATCTATGTGTTTAAGAGTCTTTAGTTTGAGTCGATATGCTTTAGATATTCTTTTAATAATTCATCCTGCATTGCATTTCTTGTGAATATTAGATTAGGTTTAGTTTAGGGTCTTAACCAAAAACCCCAAAATCTTTAATTGGTTTATGACTTTGCTTACTTCCCAGTTTGTTGTTTCTCGTAGATTAGACATCCTTCCTATGGATCGACACCCTAAGTCCTACAATGTAAATCTGTGCACTTGCAGACATTAGGATTTATAAATTTAAAACTTTTGGAGGACCAACGGGCTTGTAAAAAAACAACCCTAGACCTGCAAGCCTATAAATCAGTAGAAGCTAATATTCTTTTTTTTATATGGTTTGAAACATATGCTCTAGAAAATAAAATAGATTACCCTTATAAAACTGAACCAATTAACACTAGCTCAACCTTATATAATACTTGGGAAATGACTAATGGTTAAAAACTTAAATCAGTTCATCCACCCCTAAAAGATTTAAAATTATATACACCCCAACGACAAGTAGTAGCTACATTATTTAGAACTGGAGCAAATAGAGATGATAAAGACATAGTAAGTATGGCAGATATTAAAATAGTTTATGAACAAAATAATTATCAAAGTCAAACGCTTCATACTATATTAAGACAAATAGATCATATAGATAATAAACTTGAAAATGATGAGAATAATGCAATTACATATTATCAACCTCCTTTACACCCCTTTAATTCTATTTCACCACCTCTATT
Source organism: Eutrema salsugineum (assembly GCF_000478725.1). Taxonomy (NCBI): domain Eukaryota; kingdom Viridiplantae; phylum Streptophyta; class Magnoliopsida; order Brassicales; family Brassicaceae; genus Eutrema; species Eutrema salsugineum. Next base: position 5,047,691 of record NW_006256867.1, read on the forward strand.
TAATTCTTTAACTAAGCCAGTTAAATTTCCAGAAAATGAAATTTTAAAATCTATCTCAACGAGACTAGACCGACTAGATAAAAATAAAGGTATTAATATTATGATGAAAATATTCCAATTGAAACTGATGAAGAAGTAGAAATTAATCGTATAAAAAGAAAATTTCAACCATCAAAGAAACCATATTATCCTAGACACTCTCCACCAGACCTATTATTTGAAGAACATCATAAGTTCCTTACTGCATAATTTTATACCGGAGACGGTATATATGAATGGAACATAGATGGTAGATCAGAATATGAAATGATGAACCTATTCCAAGAAATGGGGATTGCTGGCTTGGCCTATAAATCTAAAGGCTTATCAGACAAACAAGCATGTGTCCTCCTCATTTCCAGATTTAATGGAGCACTAAAATATTGGTGGGAGAATTCTTTAGATACAATTTCTCAAGATTCTATTATCAACCATACTGAAACTAGATGGGTAAAAGGTAAAGATGGACTTTATGAAGAAAAACAAATCCAAAATGCTATAGAAGTACTATTCATACAATGACTATGCATTTCGTGGGAAACCCTTCTGAAGAATTAACCAGTAAAAACTTGTTCTAACAATCCTTAGATGTCCAACCCTAGGAGACTTCAAGTGGTATAAAGATATATTTATAACCAATATATTCTAAAGGAATGATTGTAATCAACCTTTTTGGAAAGAAAGGTTTATTTCAGGATTACCATCATTCTTTGCCGAAAGATTAATAAGTAAATTAAAAGATTTTTCCGGATGACAACCAATACCTTGGGATTATATAACCGACGGAGAATTGTTTACTTTCGTTAAAAAGGAAGGCTTGCAAATTTGTCAAGAACATAAGGATAAAAAACAAACTAGTAAATTTAGATTTGGTGAAACTATGGGCTCATTTTATGAGCAATATAGTTACCACCGTCTTACTCCACCTTCTAGAGATAGACGAAAAACTCATAAACAAAATAAATTTCATATTCACGACTATATAATAGAAATAAGAACTTCTCAAAAAAATTTGCTAACTACTACACAAAAACAAAATTTAGGAAACCAGCAAAGCAAGAAAAAATTGTTTTCTGGAATTGTAAGCGCACTGGACATAAATATTCTGACTGTAAAATGAAAAAGAAGGTTGACGAAATTTTCCATGATCAACAAGACATTAGGGAAAAATTAGAAAAAACTACTATTTTCAGAATCAGAAAATTCTGAAGAATTTAATAGTGAACCATCTCTAAATATTATAGAACACCAAAGTGATTCATCATCTGATCATTCACAAGACTTTTCAGATGATATTTGCAACTGTAAAACAATAAATGTAATCACAAAAGATGTAGATAAACAATTCCTAATAGACATAATAGATAAAATAGATGATCGAGAAACCAAAAGAGAATATTTATTAAAATTAAAAGATATAGTACAGAAAGAAAACCAAATATCCACTCCACAACCTTTTAGCCGTAGCAAAATACTTGAAAAATATCCTTCTCCTACGTTATTTAAACAAATAACTACGGGAGAGTTACAAGGAGAAGTTAAAAATTTAAAAACACAAGTAAAAGAATTACAACACATAGTTCACCAACAACAATTAGAACAGTTAAAAATAAATGTTAGGATAGCCTTGATAGAACCAAAATTTCATCAATTCACGCTTTTTATTTCTACTGAACCGTCCCCAAGTAACCCTGAAAAACAAAAACAAACAAAAGATGAGGACGAATATATTCAAACTATAGACAAAATAAACTATCAAAAATGGTATACCATTATACAAAAATAACTTTACATATAGGCTACAAATTTAAATTAGACATAATAACATTATTAAATACAAGAGCAGATTATAACTGTATTAGGGAAGGAATAGTTCCAACTAGGTACTATGAGAAAACATATGAACGGCTTAGTGGTGCAAACGGAAGTAGCTTTAAAGTTAATTATAAACTACCCAAAGCAAAGATTTGTAACAAAAGCTATTGTTTTAAAACATAATTTATCGTAGTTAAAAATATAAGCCAAGAAGTTATATTAGGAACTCCCTTCTTCACACAAATTCATCCATTTAAAGTCACCGAATAGGAATCACGACAAAAATTGTTGGAGAAAAAATATTTATCTCCTATGAAAACCAAAGAAATAATAGCCTTACAAAACTCCACCATAGAAAATCTATAAACTTAATCAATGGAAAACAAAAACATATTCAATATTTGCAGCAAGAAATTAAATATCAACAAATAGAACAACAGTTACATGATCCAAAAATAATAAACAAAATTAGGAAAATAGAAAACGAATTATTAAGTCAAATATATTCTGAAATCCCAAATGCGTTTTGGGAAAGAAAAAAAACATATTGTTGAAATTCCGTACGAAAAGTATTTCAATGAAAGAAATATTCCTACTAAAACTAGACCAATTCAAATGAATCAAGAACTTTTAGAACATTGTAAGAAAGAAATTCAAGAGTTATTACATAAGAAACTAATAAGGAAATCTAAATCACCTTGGAGTTTTTCAGCCTTTTACATTAACTATAAACCTTTAAAAAATGTTATACAATGGATAAGATATCCTATACCTAATAAAAGAGACCTATTAAAAAGACTATACGATGCTGCATATTTTCAGATTTGATATGAAAAGTGGATTCTGACAAATTCAAATAGCCGAAAAGAACAAATATAAGACAGTATTCACCGTGCCTTTTGGGCATTATGAATAGAATGTCATGCCCTTCGGTTTAAAAAATGCACCTTCCAAATTTCAAAAGATTATGAATGAAATATTTAATCCTTATTCTAGCTTTTCTATAGTTTATATAGATGATGTATTAATATTTTCAAAATCTATTGACTAATATTTTAAACATCTATGTACTTTCTTAAACATAGTCAAAAGACATGGATTAGTAGTATCCGCAAAAACAATGCAAATATTTCAACAAAAAAAAAAGATTTTAGGGCACAATATTTATCAAGGAACTATAACACATATATATATATATATGTCTATAGAATTCGCAAATAAATTTCCAGATGAAATAAAAGATAAAACTCAATTACAACGACTTTTAGGATATTTAAATTATATATCAGATTTCTTACCAAATATCAGAAAAATTATTCAACCATTGTTTCAGAGATAGCAGAAGAATCCAGTATCATGGTCTAGCCAGCATACTAGTATAGTTCAAGATGTTAAGAAAAAAGTCACAACATTATCATGTCTAGTTATTCCACATCCTAATGCATTCATGATAGTAGAAACCGATGCATCAGAAATAGGATATGGGGGTATCCTTAAACAAAAGATGTCAGAGTCTACTCAGGAATCAATAATCCATTTTCATTGAGGAATTTGGCTTGGACCTCAAAAAAATTATTCCACTGTTAAAAAGGAAGTTTTATCTATAGTAAACTGTATTTCTAATTTTCAAGACGATTTGATAAACAAAATTTTTTTACTACGAGTAGATTGCAAATCCGCAAAAGAGATTTTACAAAAGGATGTTAAAAATTTAGTTTCTAAACAAATTTTTGCAAGATGGCAAGGCATTTTATCTGTTTTTGATTTTGATATACAATATATAAAAGGAAAGAATACTTGTTTATCCGATTTTCTAACAAGAAAGTATTTACAGGGAAAATCCCAGGACCTACAAAATGAGTGAACAAAAAAAGCCAATGTCTGCGGCATACTACATCAAGAATCAACCACATCTACAAGGAAAACAAATAATAACCAGTAATATGATGCAATTGTAAACAGGGTATCGTTTCGTTCTACTAAGCTTCAGGTTTTAAATTTATAACCCCTAAATGTCTGCAAGTGCACAGATGTGCGCTGTAGTACTTAGGGTATCGATCCACAGAGACTTAGTTGTTTCAGTACGAATTCACGGCAATGCTTAAATTAGACTAGAACTAAACAGAATTTGGTTTTGGTTTTGGGTTTTGGTTGTCACAAAATATAAACTAGAAAGCTAAACAAGCAAAAGCAAACAAAAATGAAAGCAAACAGAAGCAAGTAGTAAGCGATTAAACAAGAGGAGAATGGAAGCAAGGAACAAGCAAATGAAAAGCAAATAAAATCGAAGGTTGTAAGCAATGAAAAATGAACGATGGGAATCAAGGGTATCGTAGGGATTCATGGACTAATGCTATGTCGATTTTAAACTACGTATATTCTAGAACTCGAGGCACGGAAGTATGAATAGCCTACTTTCGCAGCACTAAACAACTATCTCTCGCAACCCTGATCAGTAGGTTTCCACTCTGATCCTGGAAGGGAGAAGATGCAATAGCAGAACAAGACTCATCAACATTCACAACTCAATTACAGGTAGGTTTCCACTCCTATAGAAGAATTTCTCCTTTCACCCTATTTCAGACAATGAATGAAAACTTTCGCAACATATCATATCAGATCGGCTTCTAAGTGGCCAGCAAAGAATCACGCAGTAAAATCAAAGGCAAACGAAGAACATATCCTAAATCTATCGATTCATAAGCAACGACACAAAAAATTCCCTTTGAAAAATCCCTTTAAACCCAACTGGGAAACTACTCGAACATATTGTAAATAATCATCACAGAGTATTGAAAGTTGCAGGAAATTAACGAAAACAGGGAAGAAGAACGAAGAACGGAATTTCAAATGGAGGCGCGATGATGCTCTCCTCGACGGCTCCTCCTTCAAAGGTGGCGGCCTCCTAGGTTTTGTGAAGCACACACACGAACTCTCTCTCTCTTCGTCTATAAATTTTGGTCTCTCCCTTTAAAATGACCTAAAGAGGGTATTTATAGCTTCTGGAGTTGTCCTGGACACTTAGGGCTTCAAAAATAACGAAAGGAATTGGTCTGGACTTTAATTAAGTCGTCTAGAAAGTGAACGTTGTCTGGTCACGGTCGTGATGGTCCTACCCGCGGGGAAATAGGTGTTGGCTGCGGTCCCGCCTCGTGGCTCTCTTCCGGAACTGCATTTTCTGTCATTCTTGCATCGGAAGTATCTGAAGATCTAACCGTTGGATTGTCTCCAAACCAAGTGCCTTAGAAAGCTGGTTGAATCTTCTATGTTGTCTCAAACTTTGGGGGTGATCCGACGGTGAGAAGGTCTTCATCGCTTATCATACTTCTGATGGTCTGCATTTATCTAAAATTGCTCATTTGTTCCAAATTGCATATCTTTTGCCCAAGTTTCCTGTAAAGTCTTTTGAAACTCTAAAACATTGAAAACAAAGTAAAAACCATTGAAAACAAAGTTAAAACACCTGCATAAGACATAATTATGATCCATAAAAGTGGTCAAAATACGGTGTTATCAACTCTCCCAGACTTACCTTTTTGTTTGTCCTCAAATAAAGTCAGATCAAGTCGGGAAAGAATTTTAAAAATCGCAGGAACAAACCAATATCTCAGTGACCATCCTTCTAAACAATAACTTGTCATGAAACATCTATTTGGATATAGTCTAGAAAATTCTCACCAAAATACAAACAAACTAATCCGTTAATCCGTCATGCGAAAATCTACACACTTAGATCTAACATCCAGTCAACTAGCTCTCTACATTCACTAAGTGTAATAGTGAATTCTCATCAAAGGCATTATTCAAGGTAGATGGCGTTTGGCATTAAAGGCTATTTAAGTGGTGGAGCTTAGGTGTTTAGGGTTACCTGAAGAATCTAGAGGATGCAAGATATTATGCAAAACCGCAAGAGAGAGAAGGAGCTGTTGATGACCGCAAATTTTCAGTCACTTCTCCTTTGCCATTTGTTGTTGCATAATTTTCCTCCTTTGTTGTAAACAACTATTCCCCCAGACTTAGATCTTTTCCGGGAATCATAAAGATGATCTCCAAAACTCCATTTAATTCAAATCAAGCTTGCCTCAAGTATAAAATTCGATCCTCCTAGACTCTCTTAAGTTTTAAATTTCCTTTCCCTTCAAATTTTTTTTTTTTCTTTTTTTTTGAAAGGGGAAACAACCTTTTATAGAGGACGAGTCTAAGGGACGAAATTGTACCAAGATTTTGAAGTTTTTCCAAGGCAAACTGAGTTTTCTCCTTTTATTGAATCATTCCAATGAAATCGCAGGTCTCCGTCTTCACTGACTAAAAACTGCATTGATCCTCTTTCTCTCCGACGTTTTTGCACGTATCTGCATATAAGACAATAGAAAATAAGAGTGCATGAAGTTTGAAAGAGGTTAGGTTCGGTGGGGAACTAGCTAAAAATAAACTAGCCATTCAGGATCAACAAAAAGTGGTAAAAGGATAAAGGAGTCCTGAATGTACGATTCGTTTCCCTGATCTAATGCTTCAATGAAAAAAATTAAGTCAAAATTATGTCCAGATAAAATGAGCTAGTATATCCTGTCAGAAAGAATTTCCATGAATAGAAGTCCTCTGGTGGGAGTTTGTAATGCAAGTATTCTAGCTACAGCCTAGTCTAGGCCTAAATCACAAAAGAGCAAAAAAAAACGAAGAAACATCGTAGAAGCACACTGGTCTAAATCATCACAATATTGTTTATTGTGTTTCTGGTTTGAAAACTTGCTGAAAAACATTTTGAAAAGGATTTTTGAAAAATTTTATGAAAAAGTTACTGGGAAAAATTTTATGTAAAACATTATTATTATTATTTTTTTTTTGAAAAATTTTATGAAAAATTTTATGTGTCCAAAACAAACTCAAAACAAATCAAATTTCATTAGTAACAGATGAACATCCTCCCCCAGGCGTATTTCACATTGTACTCAGTGTGATAAATCTTGGAAAGAATGGTAAAGAAAATAGAAAAGTTGAAATGTTTAAGTGAAATTATCGTGTTGGAGAGTACTGCTCGTCTTTTTTATTCGTTCATCCTTATTAAAAGCCTGAAATTAAATGAAACAAAAACAAAGCAATGGAAATAGAAAATAAAGTTCAAAGGGAAATAAATATAATACCAAATGGGTTGCCTCCCACTAAGCGCTTGTTTCAAGTCGTTAGCTTGACATTGCTACTTGATTAGACTTAACCGGGATCGTGACACTCCTTAATTTCATCATTGGCCGATGATGGATCAATCTATAACATCACTTATCTTTTGTCTTCTCTTTCTTCAGCCAGATATGTTTTTACACGCTGTCCATTCACTGTGAATGAGTTTCCGGTTTTGTCCCACTGGACAATGGCTCCGTATGGTTTGACTTCCTTTATCGTGAAGGGTCCTGACCATCTTGAACGTAATTTTCCTGGAAAAAGCTTAAGACGAGAATTGAAAAGAAGAACTTATCATTAGGAGCAAAAGTTCTATGAATAATCTTCTTATCATGTTATGCTTTAGTCTTCTCCTTGTAGATCTTCGAGTTTTCGTAAGCATTGTGTCGGATTTCTTCTAACTCGTGAAGTTGAAGTAGTCTTCTTTCTCCAGCTGTTTTCAAGTTCATATTCATCTCCTTGATAGCCCATTGCGCTTTATACTCGAGTTCTACTGGAAGGTGACATGCTTTTCCGTAAACTAGGTTGAATGGTGTTGTTCCTAATGGTGTCTTGAATGCTGTTCGATACGCCCATAATGCATCGTCAAGCTTGGTAGACCAATCCTTGCGATGAACTGCAGTTGTTTTCTGCTAGATCGACTTGATTTCTCTATTTGAGAGTTCTACTTGACCGCTGGTTTGGGGATGGTATGGAGAAGCAACTTTATGCGTAACTCCATTTTTTCTAAGAAGATTCTCGAAAACTCTATTGATGAATTGTGATCCTCCGTTGCTTATCACAATTCTAGGAACTCCAAAAACGCGGGAATATAACAGATTTAAACAGCTTCATGACGACTTTTGCATCGTTGGTGGGACTAGCGACTGCTTCAACCCACTTAGAGACGTAGTCTACTGCTACTAAGATGTATTGGTTTCCAAAAGAAGTAGGAAATGGTCCCAAAAAATCTATTCCCCAGACATCGAGAATTTCGACTTCGAGAATAAAATTTTGAGGCATCTCATTCCTTTTGCTTATGTTGTCCATCCTTTGGCATTTATCGCATCGCGATATATAAGCATGAGTATCTTTGAACAAAGTACGCCACCAAAAACCTGCTTGTAAGATCTTTGAAGAAGTTTTGAAGGTTGCGAAATGTCCTGCATAAGACGAGCTATGGCATCAGAATAAAATTCCTTCCATCTCTTCTTCAGCCACGCATATTCGGAATAACCCATAAGCACATCTCTTGTAGAGATAGGGCTCATCCCAAAAATAATGTCTTACGTCTTTCAGAAACTTTTTCTTCCTATAACCAAAGAATTGTGGTGGTTCTACGTCAGCTGCTAGGTAATTCGCTATGTGCCTAAACCATGGGGTGTTGAAAGCATCGGATCGTCGCATGAGTTGCCTTGGTGGTGTGGCATTGGTATTGGTGGGGGTTATATCTATTGCATAAAAAAAATTTCTCTGGCAAACTATCATTTAAAAACAATCTTTTTTTTACTCGAATTCGTGAAGGATGGTCTGCAACTCCATTATCTGCACCTTTCCGATCTCGAATTTCGATGTCGAATTCTTGCAGTAGGAGGATCCATCTTATCAACCGAGGTTTAGCGTCTTTCTTAGACATTAAATACTTGATTGCAGCATGATCAGTATGAACTATAACCTTAGATTCTACGAGATAAGAACGGAATTTCTAAAATGCAAATACGACAGCTAGAAGTTCCTTTTCTGTTGTTTCATAATTGCATTGAGCTTCGTCTAGAATTCTGCTTGCGTAGTAGATTACGTGCAGTTTCTTATCTTTTCGTTGGCCAAGCACTGCTCCGACTGCATAGTCACTTGCATCGCACATAATTTCGAATGGGAGTTCCCAATCAGGTGCTTGCACGACAGGAGCGGAAACAAAGGCTTCTTTGATCTTATGAAACACGGCTAAGCACTCATCATCGAACTCGAAGTTTGTTTCCTTGCAAATCAAACGCGTAAGAGGTCTAGCTATTTGAGAAAAAACTTTTATGAAACGCCTATAGAATCCTGCATGTCCTAAGAAACTATGAATTCCTTTCACGTTTGTGGGTGGTTGTAGGCTTGTCATGACTTCAATTTTAGCCTTGTCAACTTCAATTCTTTTCCCCGAAATCCTGTGCCCAAGCACGATTTCGTCTCGTACCATGAAGTGACATTTTTCCCACTTTAATACTAAGTGTTTATCTTCACATCTATGCAGAACTTTACCAAGGTTGCCTAGGCATTTTTCAAAAGAAGATCCACAGACGGAGAAATCGTACATGAATACTTCCATGAAATCTTCAATAAAGTCTGTCAAGATCGACATCATGCACCGCTGGAAGGTAGCAGGTGCACTACACAATGCAAAAGGCATACGTCGGTAAGCGAACGTGCTATATGGACAGGTAAATGTCGTTTTTTCTTGATCCTCCGGTCGAATAGGAATTTGGAAAAATCCGGAGTATCCATCAAGGAAGCAATAGTAGAGGTGATTAGCTAACCTTTCTCGCATTTGATCTATGAAGGGAAGTGTAAAATGATCTTTCCTAGTTGCTGCATTCAGTTTTCGGTAATCGATGCACATACGATGTCCAGTGACTGTTCTTGTAGCTATCATCTCATCTTTATCGTTTTTAATGACAGTAACTCCTCCTTTCTTCGGGACAACATGAACTGGGCTAACCCAAGTGCTATCTGAGATAGGAAAGATTATTCCAGCTTATAAAAGCTTCATAATCTCCTTCTTGACAACATCCATGAGATTATGGTTCAGTCTCCTTTGACTTTCAATTGAGGTTTTAGCATTATCCTCTAGATTAATCTTGTGCATACAAAGATCTGGAGAGATTCCAGGTATGTCATCAAGTGAATATCCTAAGGCTTTTCTATGCTTTCTCAGCTCAGTCAACAGCATTGTGGTTTCTTCTTCTGTCAAACCAGAGTTTATAATGACAGGATAAGTTGAATTTGGTCCAAGGAAAGCGTACTTAAGTCCCACGGGAAGAGGTTTAAGCTAGACTTTAGGGGCTTTAAGCTCGCTCCACGTATCATTAATTGCTGCGGCAGTGTCTTTAGGAGGTGTAGGAATGTTTGTTTGGTCCTTAAGATATAGATAGTTTAGAGGCTTCCTATAAGTTTCAGACTTATCAAGCATATGCGCGCACTCACTCGAAATTTCTTCAAGGAAATTGCGTTCGTCTTTTGTGGGTGAAAGCGTGACACTTAAAGGGTCGTCTAGAAGCAGATCTTCATAGACTTCCTCAATCATTCCGTCTAACTCTCAATCCAACAAATTTTGCCATCCAAAGTCGGTTTATCGAAACTTTTGTTCATGTCGAATTTCATAACTAAGCCAGCTAGATGAAGCTCAATTTTTCCTTCAGGAACATTGATTATGGCTCCGGCTGTAGATAGGAATGGTCGTCCAAGAATAATTGGATCCTTAGGTTCTCTTTCTAGTTCTAGAACTACGAAATCGGTGGGGATGAAATATTTTTCGATTTCGACAGGAACATCTATTAAGATACCTACGGGTTGTCTAACAGAACGATCAGCTAATACTAAGGAAATTTTAGTGGGCTGGAAAGTGTGGTGTCCTAAACGTTTTGCTACTGAAAGAGTCATCATGTTTATGCTTGATCCTAAATCACAGAGAGCACGCTCAAAAGCTACATCATTGATGGTGCATGAAAGTACGAAGCTTCCAGGATCGTTTTTCTTTTCAGGGATTCGGCTTTGCAGGATAGAACTACATTCATGGGTTATCATCATAACGCCTTCTTCAAGAGTTAAAGAATTTGTTAGAATACCCTTCATGTATTTTATTAAAGCGGGAATCATAGCACAAGCTTCTACGAAAGGTAATCTCACATTTAGTTGATCGATTAGTTCTTTCAGCTTAGCTTTTTATTTCTCCTTCTTTGGGGCTCTTAAGGCTCTAGGATATGGAGGTTTAGGTTTATAGACACGAGTTAGTGGAGGTGGAATCGGATCTTCTCCGAGGATTTCCCGGGATGTATTTTCTCTTACTTCTTCTCCATTTTTCTCTCCTACAACTTCTCTTTCAACATCTTCAATCGTGATTCTTTCTCTTTCTTTTTCCTTTTCCTTACCTTTTTCCTCAACTTCGGGATCGTTACGAAATTCAGGCTCTTTGTAAGCTAATCCACTCCTAAGAGTTCACATGATCAGAGTGATCTGCTTCGGTTGAGCTTTCGAAAGAATTTTCACTTGGCTTCTCTTCAGAATTTTCTATATTTCTAGAATTAGTTTTGATCATCAAACTAAGGAGGGTGGAAAATTTTTCATTGAAATAATCTTGTATCGTTTTTAGTTCAGATCTAAGATCACTAATTTCTACAGACCTAGATTTTTCAAGCTCTAGAATTCTTTTTTGTAGAGTTTCAGCTTCAGAAGAGGGAAAACTAGGATAGGGATTGGAATTAGCTTGAGTAGCCCATTTAGGTTCGGAAGATGGTTTCCCGCGGTCGTATGCTTCGCGACCGCAGTGAAATGGCTCTTGGCCGCGGTCAGCATCATCACGACCGTGGTGAAAGTATGTTTTCCCGCGGTCCGAATGAATGGACCCCCGGTGATCAGAAACGAATGAAAAATCTTGAATTTGATAGACTTTTGCGGTGTTCACCATCTCTTGATCATAAGAATTCATTGGGTTGTCCCAACCTTCAAATTTACACGTATTGTGTGCATTTTTTGGTTGTTGCAATCCAAGTTGACTCATTATGTGATGGAGACACTTCATGACTTTCGAAATCTCTTCTTTCTTCTTAGGAAGTGCAGAATTACCAAAGGTTGCTTGATTGTGGATGCTGTTTGCAAAATTGTTGATGAAAACACGAGCATCCTCTACAGATCTAGTTGAGAAGTCTCCATTACTTGCTGTGTCGAAAGAGTGTCGTAACTCTGGAGTAATACCTCGATAGAAGATACCCATCAGGTATTCGTCAGTATATCCATGGTGTGGACAATCTCTTTGGTATTCCCTAAATCTTTCCCAAGTATCTAAAAGATCTTCATCTTCTTTTTGTTTAAAAGTTCTTATCTTGTTCCTTAAGAGATTGGAACGATTTCTAGTATAAAAACGATTTAGGAAAGCTGTTCTACACGCTGTCCACGTTTTTAGTGAAGCAGGTTCTAAAGATTTAAGCCACTTTCTTTCCTTGTCTCTCAAAGAGAATGGGAAAAGACTACACTTGTGGTAATCCCCATTTGCTGTAATGGTTGCACATAATACTTCGAACGTCTCGATATGGTCAATCGGGTGTTCAGATATGTAACCATGGAATTGATTTTGTTGAACTAAATGGATATAGGGTACCTTGATTTTGGTTTTGCCATCCTCTGGTAAGGCTGGTTGAATAGCTCTTCGATCTCCCAAGAATTTCTCAAGTGAATCAAAACTTCCAATCAGTTCATCATCATCTTCATGTTTTGCCGATCTGATTAGCTCATTGTCATCATAGATCGGTTCTTCAAACTCATCACCAGTCAGGTCATCATCGCTTGGATCACCATCCACACGATATGGTGGGTCACCAAGAGTCCCGGGAACATGTTCCTAGTCTCCCATCGCAGAGAAACCTGAAAAATTCAAAAGAAAAAGTAAAATTAAACAAGTGTTCTAATGGATTTAAGCTGGGATTCCCAACGAAACAAATCAAAGTCCCCGACAACAGCGCCAAAAATTTGATGCGATTGTAAACGGGGTATCAGTTCGTTCTACTAAGCTTCAGGTTTTAAATTTCTAACCCCTAAATGTCTGCAAGTGCACAGATGTGTGTTGTAGTACTTAGGGTATCAATCCACAGAGACTTAGTTGTTTCAGTACGAATTCACGGCAATGCTTAAATCAGACTAAAACTAAACAGAATTTGGTTTTGGTTTTGGGTTTTGGTTATCAAGAAATCTAAACTAGAAAGCTAAACAAGTAAAAGCAAACAGAATTGAAAGCAAACAGAAGCAAGTAGTAAGCGATTAAACAAGAGGCCAATGGAAGCAAGGAACAAGCAAATGAAAAGCAAATAAAATCGAAGGTTGTAAGCAATAAAAAAGGAACGTTGGGCATCAAGGGTATTGCAGGGATTCATGGACTAATGTTATGTCGATTTTAAACAAGTGATAAAGGTAATCAACTACGTATGTTCTAGAACTCGAGGCACGGAAGTATGAATAGCCTACTTTCGCAGCACTAAACAACTATTTCTCGCAACCCTGATCAGTAGGTTTCCACTCTGATCCTGGAATGGAGAAGATGCAATAGCAGAACAAGACTCATCAACATTCATAACTCAACTACAGGTAGATTTCCACTGCTATAGAAGAATTGCTCGTTTCACCCTAGTTCAGACAATCAATGAAAACTTTCGCAACATATCATATCAGATCGGCTTCTAAGTGGCCAGCAAAGAATCACGCAGTAAAATCAAAGGCAAACGAAGAACATCAAGAAGATTATTAATCCTAAATATATCGATTCATAAGCAAAGACACACAAAATTCCATTTGAAAAATCCCTTTAAACCCAACTGGGAAACTACTCAAACATATTGTAAACAATCATCGCAGAGTATTGAAAGTTGAAGGAAATTAAAGAAAACAGGGAAGAAGAACGAACGGAATCGCAGATAGAGGCGCGATGATGCTCTCCTCGACGGCTCCTCCTTCAAAGGCGGCGGCCTCCTACGGTTTGTGAAGCACACACACGAACTCTCTCTCTCTCTCTCTCTCTCTCTCTCTCTCTCTTCGTCTATAAATTTCGGTCTCTCCCTTTAGAATGACCTAAAGAGGGTATTTATAGCTTCTGGAGTTGTCCTGGACACTTAGGGCTTCAAAAATAACAAAAGGAATTGGTCTGGGCTTTAATTAATTCGTCTGGAAAGTGAACGTTTTCTGGCCGCGGTCGTGATGGTCCTACCCACGGGGAAATAGGTGTTGGCCGCGGTTCCGGCTCGTGGCTCTCTTCCGGAACTGCATTTTCTGTCATTCTTGCATCAGGAGTATCTGAAGATCTAACCGTTGGATTGTCTCCAAACCAAGTGCGTCAGAAAGCTGGTTGGATCCTCTATGTTGTTTCAAATTTTGGGGGTGATCAGACGATGATAAGGTCTTCATCGCTTATCATAGTTTTGACGGTCTGCATTTATCCAAAATTGCTCATTTGTTCTAAATTGCATATCTTTTGCCCAAGTTTCTTGTAAAGTCTTTTGAAACACTAAAACATTGAAAACACTTTAAAAACCATTGAAAACAGAGTTAAAACACCTGCATAAGACATAATTCTGATCCATAAAAGTGGTCAAAATATGGTGTTATCATAACCAATACTCTGCACTAGCAGAATTCCCTCCTTTGTCCTATGCAAAATCCGTTAACCCAATACCTCCAAAAAATATCCACTCCCTCCTCCTTACAAAAAACTACTGACCAAAAGTCCTCATACTTCCTAAAACCACAATGCCAACACCTCATCACCACCCTCACCAAACCAATATCATTGAAAGACTTAACCCAATTTACCAATCGTATATTTTACGAGGATAGCCAATACCTCACTGACAACCTGACCAAGAACCGTACCTTTTATGAGTTTATACTCGTCGATACCAAGTCAGTCGAAATAACCCACCATACAGATAAAAGTAACCCTAACCTCAAATCATATTCCACCTGTAAAATACTAAGGGTATACAATCCTAAAGACCTCGGGTTTTTTTACTATCACACCACTAAAGAATTCTCTATCCGGGTATCCTATCCCAGGTTTTACCTACGTAGACTACCAAAAAGCTTTCCTACATACCTTTTACCTACGCACCTATGACAACTCTTGGTTCCTATCATTTGACTTTCATTGTTCTAAGTCAATACCAGGATGGTTCTATGAATGGTGGCACTGGTTTAGACCATGCGAAGAAATCTATCAAACCCAAATACTCAAGGTATCTTTACCCTACTACACTAAACACGAAAAACCTGAAGCCATATGCCCTTTACCAAAAATATCTTTCCACATTGATATGGGGGTTCCGTGGATCCTATCTTGGCACTTTAACCTTATACTTTTTTTACCTGATATGCAATACTCATTAGTCCGAGAATATCGAGGACAGGTACAGTTTAGACCGTTGCTCCGTTACTAACCTCGAAAAATGGTTACAAACCCATAGTCAAACTAAGCAATCCGTTACAACAATATCCCGAGCACTACTACCTATTCAAACAAAACCTGCCAACTCCACCCCTAAAAATCAAACAGCCCAACAGAGTCAAAAACTTCGTCTTCAGGGTCCAACAAAAGCAAAGGAAAATAAAAAAATCAAGAAAATATTGGAAGCCATCGCTATGCAAATCTCTTCTTCCAACAACAAAGACAATATTACACAAGACACTTCACAAAACGAAGACCCATATGGCGGTCCACTATCTGAAGACTCCTTTAGTATGTAAATATCTACTGTAAGTACGGAATGAAAAAATGTATATAAAAAAAAATCCGAAAATAGAGAAAAAAATAAAAGAAACAGGTCTCAAAAGTCTGCAGAAATATTCAAAGGAGAAGCAACAACAATCAAGCTGGCAGAAGAAAACAACATCATTAATCAAGACCAAGAAAAGACAACATCAACAATCAAGAAAGGAGGCAGCATATTCAATTCAAGAGACAACATCTTTAAAAGACACCATCTTCAAGAGATGAGTCTGAAGCCTCAAGACACAAAATAGCAATATTACTCAGCATTCTCAACACCATATCAAGAGACTTCATCTTTATTTTACGATAGTTTTATCAATTCTTTTGTATAAGTAAGCAACAATGCTTAGAGAAAAAGACAGAGTGAATTTCAGTGAGACATCACTTACAAATTCCCTGCACTTCCATACTCTTTAAACCTTTCATCCTTGTATTTTTCATCTTTGTATTTTCAATCTTTGTATTTCACTCCTTGTATTCAAATCAAATTTAATAAATTAAGTTTTAATCATACTTATTATCTTTTGATTCAACCTTTAAAATTTTCTTTTACAAAGTATAAAACTTATATCTAAGTTCTTATATAAGTTTATATAATTATACAAGTTTATATAACTTTATAGAACATGGGAGTTAAATGGTATATAAGTTTATATAAATGGTATCAGAGCCATTTGCGGGACAAGTGCGGTTTCTATATAATTAGGGGGACAAGTGCAGTTTTTATATAATTAGCGGTACAAAATAATGTTTGATTGGTGAAAAAACACCTTGCGGTCCACAATAAAATGTTTGAAATATGAATAAGATTAAAGCGGTACAGATTACAGATTATAGATAAATATATTATAAACATATATAATAATTTGTATAATTGGAATTAAATTATTAATTTTGGTTAATAAAAAATTTTCATATATTTATGAACTTCAAATATTCAAATTTTATTTCAAGTAAAAATTTATTTTTTGCGATACAAATACTGTTAAACAAGATAAAACCATAACTCATGATAAATAAAGTACAATATAATAAAAACAATCATCAAATATTTTGATTCCACAACATATCTGTAATTCTATCTCTTATTTGGTCATAATACAATTATAATACAATTATCAACTATCATAATACAATTATCAACTAAATTAATTTTTTTTTAAAACAGAAATTATCATAAAATAAGCCATTTGAAGATTATAACAACTTCACTTACAAAAAGACACATTTAAAATAATTTAATAGATTTTTTGCCAAAACTATATGCTGTTTTTTCAAGTTAATTTTATTAATATATTATAACAAAATTAAAAAAAAAAAGACATTCGTCTTTTAGATAGGAAAATGGATAGTAATGGGTCTGAATTGTTTTGTTTACTTTGCAAAAATAAATGAGTCGAACTTCATTCATTTACCCTTTATTTATATCTATTTTTTATTAATTCATAATTCATAAAGTAAACAGAAAAAAAAAACAAGTTGAGCATATCGTTTATTCCAAGATCGGATAATGTTTAAAGCAGCCTATTTGGCTAAGCAGGTCTTTTTGGGTTGAGTAAGCTGGATTAAAATTAATATAAAAAGTGTTGGACAAAAAAAACAGAAAAAAACAATTGTATTTTTTTTATTCTGCGTTTTTTCATTGGACCACTACTATTGAGGTGTGGGATACTTTATTTGCGGTCAAAGACATAAATATCTCTTAGAAAAACTGCAAAGAGCTTTCTTTTTCTTTTTTTTAAAAAAACACAAACTACATTTAATTACTCATTGATTGGTGAAAAAAAGCGTTTTTTAAAACTTATTTTTGAAAATCGCATTTAATTACTCACCATTCACACCCTAAGAGTGTGGTGTGGATCTATTGTGGTGCGTGTTGCCTAATGCAATGAATGATGACACTAGAGGTGCAGATTTCAAAGATTGTTTTTAAAAAACGCACATAATTCACCAATCACAACTATTAATAAATATTGGAGTTTTTTTATTTTTTAAATACCAATTCACGGTTCTATCCAATGGATAATACACTAATCCGCATAGTCTACTTCTTTTACCATGCAGTTTCTTAAAAACGCACCAGATAATTGAATTTTAATTTATTTTTAGTTGGAATATATTTTACTATATATATACCTATGATGAGTTACACATTCAAGTACAGAAATCAAAAGAAAAAATTTCATATACAACACGCAGATAGAAAGAAAAAAAGCAGATTCAAAAAAAAAAAAAAACAAGGTTATCATTTTTCCTCTCACCACCTAAGGTACATTTCAGATTTTTTTTTTTTAATGTGTTAATGTTTTTAGAATTTTTATCTATGTTAATCAAATTTATAAAAAAAAAAAAACTCAAATTAATCTTATTTTGCATTGTTACATAACATCAACTAACTACTTGAATCATATTTGCATAACAATAAACTTAGAGTTTCTTCCAAATTTGATTAGATTTTAATATGAAATCTACTCATGTTTTAACTTCAAATATAAATTGTTATGCTTTTGTTTTTACAATTCACATACCAAATTGGAATGAATACATGTCATGCTGCGCTTATAACATAAATAAAAATAATTACTTATAATTATTTCTAGTATTTACCAAAATAAATACATTAGAGTATAATAGTTTAATAAATTATATAAGTTAATATCAATGACTTATAATTTACCAATGGCTACATTAGAAACATCAAATAAACAGGGCTGTGTGTTTTCAACACTAAAAAAAATCAATTAAATGGTTAAAATTGATAGAAAACAATATTACTCTTGAAAAAAAATTAAGTTTCATGTTTTTTTTGCTTTACCAAAATATATGGAGATTCATAAGTGTCGAATAATTGGAAGAGTTGTCATTGATGTGTCCTTATGTTTATTAGATTTGTTGTATTTTAAATTACCATTTTTTAAAAAATATATATTTGTGTTTTTTATTTTTTGGTATTACTTGTTTGCGGGACAAATGTTGTTAGTATATAATAAGCTGCACAAAATAATATTTGATTGATAAAAAAAAATATTTTGTAGTCCACAATAAAATGTTTGAATGGTGAATAAGATTAAAGCAGTGCGGATTACAGCTTATAGGTAAAATATATTAGAAGAATATATAATAATTAGTATAATTATAATTGCATTATTTATTTTGGTTAATAAATAAATAATTATATATATTTATGAACTTCAAATATTCAAATATTATTTCAAGTAGAAGTTTATTTTTTGAGAAAAATATATTGCTAAATAAGATAAAATAATAATTCATGAAGAACAAAACAATAAAAACAATCATCAAATATTTTGATTCCACAACATATCCGTAATATTGTCTCTTATTTCCTCCATATAATGTCCATCAGCTGTCTCTGCTCCTTAAATGTCACTTAAATTATATTCAAAATCTATAGTTTTTTATTTCCGTCTCTGTCATTGCATTTGCAAAATCTGAATTTGCGAAATCTAGAATTTTGATAATTATGAAACTTCATTGTAGTCATTATTACTCTCTTTTGAATTTTAACACTATATCTTGGAAATTTTTTAACAATCCTCCACTTTTTCTTCCAACATCCAAAAGTTCTTTTGATAATAGAACGCATAAACGCATGATTTCGATTGAAGAGTTCTTGTTTATTCCTAGGAGAAGAACCATAATTGCACTGAGCCATATGATATATCAAAGCTCTTTTTCGTGATGATCTATAAGGAGCCAAAAATCCTTGTTTGTTTGGATAACCAGAATCAACGAGATAACACTTCTCTAGTGGCAGCAAAGAGAACTCAGAATCACTTTGTTGTGCTATTGTCAAAACGGTTGTATCGAGGCATGATCCTGGTGCTCCATTCTAAATATATGTGAAAAAAATATTCAAATCACATATTGCCATGATGTTCAAGGATGGATTATCATGTTGATCCCTATTGATAACACCGTATTTTGACCACTTTTATGGATCGTTTTGAAATACTTTTTCTATGTTTTCAATTGCTTTTAAGTACTTTTATTACGTTTTTCTAGTATTTGTAGTTCCAAGACTCTTTTCAGGTAACTTAGGGAAAAGCTTAATTAAATGGATACAAAACCAGATTTCAGCTCAGAGTCAAACCGTCAGAAGTTCACCCCTGATTGAAGGCCTTCTCACCGTCTGATCCAGCTCAAATTTGGAGACCTTAAAGATGGTAGTATCAGCTTTCCAGTGCATTTTACAGCTTGGCAATCCAACGGTTCAATCAAAAGATACGTGAAGAGCAAGATGTCTCGTAAACCAGCCGGCAAGCACTTCCACCCGCGGCCAAGAAGCAATTTCCCGCGGTCAGGAGCATCCCGACCGCGGCAAACCACTCATTCCCCGCGGTCAGAGCACTCCCGACCGCGGCCATCAACCTCCGAGCCCAAAAACCCATTTCTGAAGCCCACAATGATTCCCTCATTTGGAGAAACCCTAAGTGACGTCCAGAGAGGTCTTGAGCACTATAAATACATGTCTTAGGAACCCTAATCGATCATCTTCTATCTTTCTTATTGTTTTAGAATACTTTTAAGTTTTAGGTTTTAGGGAGAGAGAGATTTGTTCTCTTGAACCCTTGTTCTTTCTTTTTCAATTTCGGTTTCTATTCTACTTATTAATATTATGTCTTTGATTTCGTTCATCATGTCTGAGTAGTTTTATTGTTGGGATTAAGGGATTTTCGATGGGGATTTATATGTTCGATGAGGATTCCATGAGCTTTTGAGCCGAATCTTAGAACTTTTTCTTCTGAATTCGTTTTTACTGCATGAGAGTAGCGTCATGAACTATAATCTGATCCAGATGCTTGGTGACACGAAAGTGTTCATCAGGTATCAGATCTAGTTTGGGAGAGCAAAACAAACATAGGAGTGGAAACCTACCTATGGGCGATTTGTGAATTAGGACGAGTCTTAAACATAATGCATCTCTTCTCTTCCAGGGCCAGAGTGGAAACCTACCGGTCAGGGTTGAGAGAGATAGTTGTCTATGATCACGACAGTGGCATATTCATACGTTCGTGACTCCAGTTCGAAAAGTTTAAGCTAAGATCTTATCAATTTACTCTCTAGCAATGTTTTGAATCATTCGTACCCCTGAGAAAACTTCCTTGAACCCCAACGCTTTCTTCTCCATTGATTTACACCGATTTTCTTTAAAGCTTTAGTTCAATATTGTCTTTCCTTTTTAGTTCATTTTCATTTAAGCAAGTAGATATCCGTTTTTTACATTTTTAGTCATTTTCGTTAAGTTTAGTTATTACGTCATTTAATTCCCGTATTCTCTTTTAATATTTCGTTTTTACATTTTAAACACACTACCAAACCCCCACAAAACCGTTGGTTCTAGACTTCCTTACTTAATACTTATTTCAAAGGCTTTTTGCAGGAAAAGATCCTCCTTCCCTGTGGATTCGATCCCTAAGTACTACAATCGATCAGCTGTTCACTTGCGGCTATTGATTTCAATTAGGGTAAAACTTGACACCCACAACACACATCAAGACACCACACCATGTTTTTGGCGCCGTTGCCGGGGAAGGCACGAGTTTTCTTTTCTGCAAAACCCCGAGAAAGGTTAGTAAATCGACTCTAGAACCCCCTGTTCTGCAACTTTCCATTTTTCGGTTATTTTGTTTTCATTTAAGAAGATATGGATCCTATAAATCGAAATATACACTATGAGGAAGGTTTCTATAACACTCCTCAAGCCACCAGACGCAGAGAGAAGCATCTACGCGATCTCTACGGAGAAATTCAAACCGAAGACTACAGAACCTTCCAGAAGGAGCCCTACGCACCTCAGATGGCAAAACCTAGATACTCTATGTATCGCCTACCTCACCAAGTTCTTCAGCAAGATGAGAACGTCCAGCTCAGTAACAGACTGAGTCAGCTCGAAGGCGTGATCAGACAGTTCATAGAAGCTCAAGCAACCGCTACAACTGCTCTAAACGAAAGGATTGATGGGATATCGAAACTTTTCAATGAAAAAATTGATAACCTAGCCTCACAAGTCAATTCAATTGAAGAACGTGCAACCAAAGACGCAGCTATGATCGCTAACAGGTTCAACAGCATGGAGGAAGAGCAAGCAAAGCACAACTATGAGCTTCGCAACACCAAAAACAAAGTCATGGACCTAGATTTCAAGCTTGATGACGTGAACAAAGCCCTAAACGAAGCTAAGAACGAGTCTTATGACTTTACAGTCGAAGTTTCAGAGAAGGTGTACAAAGTCATCGACAAAACCGAAGAGCTTGACTCAACCATGGACAAGGTAGTCTATGCTCTTGATGAAGTTGAAGAAAAGGTTGAGGAGATCATGCAAGGACTTGGAGAGCAGATTCCAGCAACCAAAAGTACATCAAGCCAGAAGACCCAGGAGACCACCCAGGAGGCAAAGGAGGAAGCAACAGCAGCAGATCAGCTCGGAGACAAACTCCCGCGGTCGCGTTGGCTCCGATCGCGGCCAACAGGCGCTCCCCCGCGGTCGCGTCACCTGCAGTCAAGGCCAACCGTAAAAACGTTCCAAAACAGCCCCGTTCAGCTCATACAAGCATCTGTACGTCTGGTACACATCCTGGGATGACTAAACCACTTCAACAACAACTGGTTTGCTCCATAAGCACCCAAAGATCTGAGGAAGAGGACAAGTCATGGCCTTGCAACATGGCTTTGTCTTGTGAAGATGAATATGAAGAGCAATACTCTGAAGATGAGGAGTATGGATTGTTTGTAGAAGATCCAAACGCAGGATATTCCTCAGAAGATGGCTCAGGAGAAATTCAATGGATCACCAACAACATCAGTAGAGAGAAGCTAATGGAGTTCAACAACGTAGTCAGGTCATTCCCTGCTCATTTAAGCTTTGATGAAATCTGGAAACTTGGTCGTTTGCAAGTCTTTTTCAGGTACTGCAAGGAGTCTAAAGAGGATATCCATAGATACTTTATGAGAGCTCGATACATGACAACACCAGAAGCAGCTGTCTATGCGATTCACCTCAAAAATCCGGAAGACTGCAGCCACTACACCAACAAAATCAGCAAGGAAAAGCTCGACGAATTCAATGATGTGGTTCGAAATTTGCCTGAAGGAATCACGTTTGCCAAAGCTTGCAAGGACTTCATAAAAGGCCACTACTTCTGTGAGAGCAAAGAATCAATCCCTGAGATAGAGGACTTGTTCAATCATGCAAGAAGAGGTAAACCTGTTCGAACACTTCACAAAATCGATGGTGCAGGTCAGTTTCTTATCTCTTGTTCTATTAGAGGAGAGATGTTAAAAAACGTGCTATGTGATTCTGGAGCTTGTCTTAACATGATGTCCAAGGCAATTGCTTTGAGACTTGGTATCAAACACCTGCGCAGGACTAGAGCAAAGATTAGCCTAGCTGATGATTCAAATGCAACACCTCAAGGAATAGCTCATGAAATTCCTTTGAGAATAGGAGATTGCATAGTGCCTGTCGACTTCTACATTGTAGAGACGAGAGATGCAACATCCAGTGATTCTCGGATGGTCTTTTCTAGCAACTTCCGGAGCTACAATGGACTGGCCAAACCGGAGGATTTCATTTGCTAATATCGACAAAGATGTCTTCACAGAAGCTGTCCCATACAACAACAAAGCAGGAAAACGTTCTGCAGCAAAAGAGTTTGAAGAAGAATTTTGGAGTGACGAAGAACCTGCTAAGCAAAGCAAGGAGATGTCGAAAAAGACTTGTCTCAGGACAAGGTCTTCTTCATTGGAATAAGTCACGTCCAACACCAAAAGTCGAGCTAAACGACTTAAAACAAAAGCGCTTAATGGGAGGCAACCCATTAAGGTATTGTTTTCTTTAGAATTTTTCTTTCTTTTTCTTTTGATCTTTTTCTTTTTCTTAGTTTCAGGTGTTTCTTATAAAACAAAAAGCCAAAAAATCAAAAAACCCGAAAAAAAACCAAAAAGAAAGATGGTACTTGACTGCTCGGCCCAGCAGGAACCAAGGAGAAGCAGGAAGAGGCCGCGAAATAAGCCCCCGCGGGAAACCTACCATCGACCGCGGTCGCGTAGTCCTGACCGCGGCCAAGCACTTGGTTGCCGCGGTCGTATGGCCCCTGACCGCGGCACTTGTCGTTGACATCAAATCCGATCCCAAACCACCCACTTCACCCCATTTCACCTCACCAATCACCCTCCACCTCATTCATCACTTTCCACCACCTTCATCACCACTTAATCACATTCCCAAACCTCTTCGAATGAATCCGCTTCATCTCCACCAGCATCCCGGATCCAGGTAAGTTCTCTTTGTCCTTACCAATTCGATTATCTATGCATTTTTCTCATCCAATCTCGACTTGTTTCACACTGAGGACAGTGTGATTTAAGTCTGGGGAAGGATTTCATCCCTTTCTAACCACCTTTCTTTCATGAGTCTTGCATTATCTACACTTTTTGCATTTTCCTTAAAGTTTTTCAAAATTAGTTTTCAAAACAAAATACGTTTTAAAGGGAATGGTGAACATGAATCAATGATAGTTGACTGTGTGCTTTTAGACTGTTCCTAGTGACATGCTCATTCATGATTTAGGACTAGACTAGGGGGTAGCTAAGCACATTTGAAACGAAGTACCCCAGAGGAATTTGAATGATTTCGATTTAGATGAAGGGATACACTAGCTCTGTTTTATTTGGACTTAATTTGGACTTAATTTTCTCATTGAAGCATTAGACCAGGGAAACGAATCATACATTCAGGACTCCTTTATCCTTTTACCACTCTCTGTTGATCATGAATGGCTAGTTCATCTTTAGCTAGTTCCCCACCTTAACCAATCCTCTTTCAAACCACATGCACTCTTGTTTTCTATTGTCTTATATGCAGATAAGTGCAAAAACGTTGGAGAGAAAGAGGAACGACGCAGTTTTCAGTCACCAAGGACAGAGACCTGCAATTTGCCGGAAAAGTTCCCGGAAGGATTCAACACAAGAGGAAGCTCAGTTTGCCTTAGAAAAATCTCAAATTTTGGTACAATCTCGTCCTCTAGTCTCTCTCTCTTTAAAAGGCATTTCCTTTCCAAAAAAAAAAAAAAATCTGAAAATAAGAAAAGAAAGGAAATAAAAGCCTTAGAGAGTCTAGAGAGGTCGAATTTTAAGTCCCAAGGCAACTGGAGTTTGATTTTATGGAGTTTTGGAGATTGTTTTCTGATTCCCGGAAAGAATCTAAGTTTGGGGGAACAGCTGTTTACAACAAAGGAGAAAGGATTATGCAACAGCATTTGGCAAGAAGAAGTTATTGAAAACTGTGGTCATCAATAGGTCCTTATCTCTCTTGCGGTTTTGCATATTATCTTGCATCCTTCAGATCTTCAGGTAACCCGAAACACTTTAACTCCACCACTTAAATAGCCCTTTAATGCCAAACGTCGTCTACCCTGGATGATGTCTTTAATGAGAACTCACTATTGAACTTAATGAATGTAGAGAGCTAGTTGACTGAAATCAAGATTTAAATTGTTTAAGTTTTGCATGATGGAAAAAGTGGACTAGTATCTCTTGTGCTTTGGTGAGAATTTTCTAGACTAAGTTGTGGATTGATGAACTATCTTTGGTCCTAGTTTATAGTTCATGTCTATGAGATTTGTGCATTCCCTATTTTTGTTTTCACTTAACCAGTTTAAGCTTTTGCTTTGTTTGAGGACAAACAAAGGTTTAAGTCTGGGGGAGTTGATAACACCGTATTTTGACCACTTTTATGGATCGTTTTGAAATACTTTTTCTATGTTTTCAATTGCTTTTAAGTACTTTTATTACGTTTTTCTAGTATTTGTAGTTCCAAGACTCTTTTCAGGTAACTTAGGGAAAAGCTTAACAAAATGGATACAAAACCAGATTTCAGCTCAGAGTCAAACCGTCAGAAGTTCACCCCTGATTGAAGGCCTTCTCACCGTCTGATCCAGCTCAAATTTGGAGACCTTAAAGATGGAAGTATCAGCTTTCCAGTGCATTTTACAGCTTGGCAATCCAACGGTTCAATCAAAAGATACGCGAAGAGCAAGATGTCTCGTAAACCAGCCGGCAAGCACTTCCACCCGCGGCCAACAAGCAATTTCCCGCGGTCAGGAGCATCCCGACCGCGGCAAACCACTCATTCCCCGCGGTCAGAGCACTCCCGACCGCGGCCATCAACCTCCGAGCCCAAAAGCCCATTTCTGAAGCCCACAATGATTCCCTCATTTGGAGAAACCCTAAGTGACGTCCAGAGAGGTCTTGAGCACTATAAATACATGTCTTAGGAACCCTAATCGATCATCTTCTATCTTTCTTATTGTTTTAGAATACTTTTAAGTTTTAGGTTTTAGGGAGAGAGAGATTTGTTCTCTTGAACCCTTGTTCTTTCTTTTTCAATTTTGGTTTCTATTCTACTTATTAATATTATGTCTTTGATTTCGTTCATCATGTCTGAGTAGTTTTATTGTTGGGATTAAGGGATTTTCGATGGGGATTTATATGTTCGATGAGGATTCCATGAACTTTTGAGCCGAATCTTAGAACTTTTTCTTCTGAATTCGTTTTTACTGCATGAGAGTAGCGTCATGAACTATAATCTGATCCAGATGCTTGGTGACACGAAAGTGTTCATCAGGTATCAGATCTAGTTTGGGAGAGCAATAGAAACATAGGAGTGGAAACCTACCTATGGGCGATTTCTGAATTAGGACGAGTCTTAAACATAATGCATCTCTTCTCTTCCAGGGCCAGAGTGGAAACCTACTGGTCAGGGTTGAGAGAGATAGTTGTCTATGATCACGACAGTGGCGTATTCATACGTCCGTGACTCCAGTTCGAAAAGTTTAAGCTAATATCTTATCAATTTACTCTCTAGCAATGTTTTGAAACGTTCGTACCCCTGAGAAAACTTCCCTGAACCCCAACGCTTTCTTCTCCATTGATTTACACCGATTTTTTTTAAAGCTTTAGTTCAATATTGTCTTTCCTTTTTAGTTCATTTTCATTTAAGCAATTAGATATCCGTTTTTTACATTTTTAGTCATTTTCGTTAAGTTTAGTTATTACGATTAATTCATGTATTCTCTTTTAATATTTCGTTTTTACATTTTAAACACACTACCAAACCCCCACAAAACCGTTTGGTTCTAAACTTCCTTACTTAATACTTATTTCAAAGGATTTTTGCAGGAAAAGATCCTCCTTCCCTGTGGATTCGATCCCTAAGTACTACAATTGATCAGCTGTGCATTTGCGGCTATTGATTTCAATTAGGGTAAAACTTGACACCCACAACACACATCAAGACACCACACCACCTATACATTCCCTATAATTCTGGTTTCACTTTTACACATACATGAGTCTCATCTATAGCTCCAACAAATACACCGAAATATGGCCAATATATTCGATTTTGTATAGGTTTTTCAGGAACTCTGTCTAGTTTTTCTCTTGTTGGAGTTCTAATATAATCACATGCCAGTCACTCAGTACTCTTAAGAACCTCAATAAAAAGATCACACAGTCTCCTGATTTCGAACAAATTTCAAACGAACATCTCTTTAAACTTTATTGTTCCCACATATCCGTAAAAACATTGACACACTTTCTTCAATGCTCATATTTAATGTTGGTTGCAGACTGTAGTTTGTCTGTAGCGTATCATATAACATTATAAAATATGGTAATAACATTCGTAAAGACAAGCCCTAGCATCTTGTTGTAGTCGAGGCCAAATATTTGTCCATCCTAAACCACTATTTGTTAGGACTGGTGCTCTTTCAAAATATCGGTGATAGTAAGTAAAACTTTTCTGAATTATTAACTCCATAAATTGCTCATTTTCCAAATTCCACAATTCAATTCTCTCTGCGTAACTTAGGTTGTGGATATCTTATAATCGTAACTGACATAAACGAAAAGTCTGAAATTTTAAACACGAAATAAAAACCATCATTAGAAAATATAAATTTGTATTAAACAATTGCACAAAAAGTTGAAATTAAAAAAAAATAAAAACATGAATTATTTTATTATATAAACGAGAATGTTGAAACACAATTGCTACAAACTAATCTTCGTTTCTGAACAACTTTGACGACCTTCATTTGCATTTGTGTTTGTTCCTTGTGGGGTACTCCATATATTAAATATACTTTCTGGTCTAGGTACTTGATGTCCAGTTTCAAAATAATTTTTGAAATCAAGACCACGTGATGTTGTTGGTTGAGCGTTTGGTGAAGCTCCTACCATTGCACCATCTGAAGTTTCTTGTTCATTAGTTCTTGTATTTTCTACTTGACCTCCAACAGAAAATCTATATTTAACATTGGCTGGACTCATTCCCGAATTGGCTGGAGTCATTCCCGATGAGCCGCCTTGTTTAAAGTTTTGTGTCTGACCTCTTTCATGAAAGTTTGATGGTGGAACTCAAAGTTGAAAGTTTGGTGAAAGCCCCCATTGTTGAGTATTTGGGGGGGGGGGTGCCTCATTGTTGAGGATTTGGTGGTGTGCTCCATTGTTGTACATTTGGTGATGTGCCCCATTGTGGACACGGTCTAGGTGAACCCCATTGTTGATGATTTGGTAGTGTACCCCAATGTTAAAAGCTGGGGGCTATAATCCTCTTGAATTTTGCCTTCCGGAAGATGAACTACAAGATGATAACCCTACTGAATTTAGACTTCCAAACGATTGGCCCGAAATTAACTGTTTTGGCACATCTTGGTTGTTCCGTGAAACACCAGTCATAGCTTCAAAGAGTTGTAGCTTATCCTTGTCGATGCATCCCGCTATATCTATGAAATACTTACGCCAAAATACTAACTTTTTCAATTTATTAAGGCATGCCCAGTAAAATTTAGTGCCCTTTGCAATTTTTAGCACAAGGAATATGGCTTGTGCCTTTTTCCATTTATCGTAGTCGGCTTGGTCAAAAGCACCTGGACGAAGTTGTTGCAAACTTTATCGTTGAAACTCTGTATCTCCAGCAATGGTGTCTTGTATGGTTGTCTCGAATGACTGTCTTCTACGACCTCCTCGTGAACCACTCAAAACAGAAATCCGTGAGCTTCCACCTAATCTTTGTAAACTAATTCGCTAGACCGCAAATTAACCCTCCCTCGTTGGCCTCTACGAGCAGGATTTTGGACTGGTTCAATTCTATATTCATTCGAAGGGCGTGTATCATTGTAAACGGTAACATGATAGACTTCTTCTTCTTCTTGTGTTTCAGGAATTTGTGTTTGTTGCATATCACCACTATCGGTGTCTGACCCATCGAAGCCTTCTTCATCAAGTGCATCATCGTTTGATTAATTATTCTCTTCTTTGCCGTGAAGAGTGTTGATATTGTGAGTGAATATCATGTAATACAAGAAATTTTACCATCACATCCTAAAACTCTGGCGGTTGTCGGTTAAAGATTTTTGTTAATTTGCATCCCTAAACATTTGAGATCATAAAATTTCTTGTTAATTCGTTGAATACATATGTTTGTTATTAGAATGATTAATAAATGTACTTATTCCTTCCATCATTCTTCATATGCATATATCATAGATGTCTCAAGATCAACCAAGATACCAGGATAATTCATAAGAGCCTTCTACCTATTGTATCTTTTTTTGAATTCATCAAGCTTATTTTTGAAGAATGCACCAGTTATATTCAAGCTGAACGCTCAATTAAACTTTTGAATCAATACTCTCACTAGAAAACATGCCATATTTGAACGAAAATTCCTACGAAATTATTTGTTAAAAAATAGTTTTACCAATTTTCAAAGAAATTATGACGAAATATATAAATGGTAGGAAACTAGTAAGAAATTACTTACGAAAAAAATACATTAAAACGGTAGGAAAT
Source organism: Eutrema salsugineum (assembly GCF_000478725.1). Taxonomy (NCBI): domain Eukaryota; kingdom Viridiplantae; phylum Streptophyta; class Magnoliopsida; order Brassicales; family Brassicaceae; genus Eutrema; species Eutrema salsugineum. Next base: position 5,077,092 of record NW_006256867.1, read on the forward strand.
TTCCTACCAATTTTCTATCAAATATAAATTCGTATAAATTTTGGTCAGAAATTGATAGAAAATAGATAGAACTAAATTAACTATTAGAATGGTAAGAAAGTCGTCGGAAATTTTTGACCACTTTCCTACTAAATATCATCTATAATAGACCAACATTTTATTGTATTCTTCATAAGAATTTCGTGACCAAAACACTATAGTATTGTTACAAACACAAAATGCTTCAATCGAAATGCTAATATTAAGAAATCTATTCAAATACCACAATCATGTGGTATCATTGGACTAAAACTCTTTAAGGCCCAAAAAATAATATTTTTCTCTATATTTTTATTTGTAGATAAAACATTTCTCTAACAGTCTCTGGAAAAAAACCCTAGATCTGAGAAAATGGAGAAAAGTTAAAGAGAGAAAAAAAAGAATCAGACCTTTTTCAGCATTACTTTGTTTTGCATGCTAAAATCGTTATAAGTCCATCTACTGAAATGTTTATTAATACTCAATTTTGGTTGCTTGATGCATGAGTGTTTGCTTAGTATATTTAGTCTGTACCCAGAGATTGCAGGTTGTTGTAATACTCTCTTTGATCACTCATGTTTTTTTTCTTTCTTTTAGAAATTTATTTTTTAACACTCATACTTATTCATCTCTTTTTTCTTTTTTTCATACATCATCACTCTTCTCCTTACACATACATATAGCAGATTTTCTACTAACTACTACATACTGACTTTCATCATTCTTTCACCTTAACTCTAATACATAGGCCATCATACATAAGCCACACTACACTCACTTAGACTCTAACTACTTATTTTAAGACTTTATCAACTACCTTAGCCTTTGATCATCACTAACTAAACACAGACATACTTATAAGACGTTTGGGCCATAGTTAGTTGTCTGGCCCAACTTCTTCCTTCTGAATTGACTTGGTTGTCGATGTTGACCTTTTCTCTCCTTCTTCACACGATGAACCACACTTCTTCATCTTCTTTGTTTCTTCTCTTTATTGACTGATTCTCCATTGTCACTAAATAACTCTTATCTTCTTCTATTTTGCAGGAACAATCAAGGCTCACAACTCAACAGGTTTGTTATATGTCAGAGAGAGGTTTATGCTAATATATTTTGCTCGTCAATGAAGGATGCAGGTTGAAAGGAGGATTCGGAGGATTGACAGTCTCCTCTCCTGTGGTGCTGAGGCATGGTTCAGCCGGTGTGGCGAGCCGGTGCGGTGGCGGATTCAAAAGGCGTGAATCAATTTTTTTTTTCTTCTGAACTCCGGAGCTGTAAGAGGATGGCGGCAGAATGAGCAAGAAAGATAAATATCGGTTTGGACTTTGATCCATCGGGAGGAAGGGGCTGGGATTTCCGGCAGGTTCGGACTTGGCGGCTGGAGTCGACTCTCCGGCAGGTTGACGACGAACTAGCAGCGAGCGCAAAGCTCCTGATTTGTAGCCGCCGTTGAGGTCGGCGAAGAGGAAGAAAGAGTTTCAATTATCGATGGGTTGCAATTAGTTTTTTCTATTTGGTTCGTTTTAATTTTACTCTGGTTTAATTTATTTGTAGAAAAATCTTAGGAAATATTTTGTAGGAAAACGGTAGAAAATAGTTCCTACAACCTTCCTACCAAAATTTCCAATTAAATTTTCCTACCAAAATTTCCAATTAAATTTTCCTACCAAATATTTTGTAAGAAATTTCCTACCATTTTTTATCATTTTTGATTTCCGACGAGCGATATCCTATGAAAAAAATCATAGGAAAATGATAAGAAAAGGCGATATCCTACAATTTCCTGACTATAATTTCTGTAGGAATGTGACATGTTTTCTTGTAGAGATCTCTACCAACAATCAAATGATTATTGAGAATGTAATTATCCATAGCAATTGTTTCGTCTAATTATTGAATTAGTGTTTTTCTAGTATGTACAACCATTTGTATTTGTCTTTGTTCTACAAATTTTTTAAAATTTCGTTGGTATACTTACGATATAATATGTAAAGTTAATATTTATATATAAAAAACAAAATAATATTTACCTTAACAGTCGTTTCTGTGGGAGGAGTTGAAATATCAATCGGACGTGTTGTTCTTGATTTTTTAGAAAAATTTGTATTTCGTCTCCAATTACCCGAAATTTCTACATTCAATAAAATACAAAAATTAGTTTTAAAGATACATGAATAAAAAAAATTCACAGTTTTAATATTTGATAAAAAAAATTCAAAAAATGGATCTTATCTTTTCTTCTCTTAGGACAAGAGTTGATATTGTTTTTTCCTTAATAAAACATTTGTACTCGTATTTTGGACTGTTGAAAAACACATAACAGTGTTTTTACTTAAAATATTTGTTTATTTATAAATTTATAAAATACATAGCTTATTATCATAATACATATAAATTAAGAAAACCTATACTAATAGATATCAAATCAGAGACATGGCTTCAATTATTAAAGATAGAACATTCCCAAATATATAGAAAAACATATATGTAATGGGTGGGATGAGATTCTCAAATGTGTAATTCTAAAATTTTAATTTAACTATAAGTATATCTTAATTAATCTTTCAGAAAAAAAAAATCATAGCTTAATTAATCGTTTAATACATGAATGAGAAAGACATTATTGATAATGATGGCATATAGAAGTGAATTTTCATTAATATTTATCCAAAGAAATTTTGTCTCAGAAATTAGATTATTGGCTTAATAACATTTCTTACTTTGCTCAATAATTTGACATTTAATCTATTGCTGGAGAAGCCATAAAACAGAATAGTCATTCCTCTTGATGATCTTGGATGGTTATTTCCTCTAAATGTTTTCAAATAATTAGACCCGTATATAATCATTAAGATCAAATGTAAAAACTACAAAACTTGTTAACATATACTCTCTCTGTTCAGAATTATTTGATGTTTTAGAAGGTTTTTTTTATTCAGAATTATTTGATGTTCTCATTTTTCAATGCAAAATTTAATGAATTTTTATAGTTTTTGACCTTTTATATTCTGCAGATTGTCTTATTATTGGCTGAATGATATTTAAATGAATTATAAATAATATTTTTAGTATAGAATGAATCCTTAAATTGTGTACAAAAACCTTAAATATCAAATAATTCTGAACACGGGAGTATGATATATCACATACCACCATTCTTCCTAACCCACCAATCCGTTAAGACACATCAAAGCAAAAACACCATCGAATCCAACACATGTTTATTTGATGTCAGTAGCAAAGTCACCATGTGCAATGCATTTGAGGGTTAACCCCATTGGATTATAAAAAAATATCGAATTAATCAGTTGAATATTTAAAATTATATAGCTATAAAATTAGATTTACTCACTGTCTCTAATACAGAATCGAAGTGTCAAGACCATCTTACCATCCGGATGAACAACAGAAACGACTTCCCTTTATTTTATCGAGTACCCCTATCAAATCTGTGTTTTAAAATCGATGATTCAAATATAAACAATCAAAATAATGAAAATTTTCCATACAACTCAACAAAAGTAAATTATTTGGATATACGATATATAAAGCGTACATAAGAACTATAAATATCTGAATAACAATGATTTACTGGATGTATCTCTTAGTTTCTACTGCAATAGAACAGCGTTGAGATTGTAATATAAAATATTTGAAATCCAGAGGACCAGTGTTACTCTATGACTTTATGAGGACTCTGAAACAAAGCTAAGAAAAAAGATGATTTGATTGTGACTTTAACGACAAGTAAAAGCAAACTAGAAACAATTTAAATTCGAATTAAAACAAGCATTAGACTAAGGAAATTCGCAGGAGTTTCAGAGATAAAATTCAGACGACTATTCATGGCACAATTTAAATGCAGGTCTCGAACTCAAACATAAATGCATATCGACCCACTGTCGTGGCACCGATAACTTTGTCTAACAACCTATAATTATAAACCTTCGTTTGAACATAGAAATCGCAGACAAGTATTAACAAGTAGGTTTGATCTGTTCACGATTTGCCTTAACATCAACTATCGTTGGCTAAGGACAAATCACTCACCAATGTTTTTTCTAGCAATCTATTACACTTTTGATGAACAGGTTAACCTAAAATCGCAAATTGAGTAATCAATTCAACCTAAGAATTACGTTTAACAATGGTGAAGACAAATCGATATTAAGTCCTATTTGCATCTAAATCCCTAACTCATGAAATCCTTTGAATACCTTAATCTAGCTAAAAGATTTACTCAGACATGGAGAAAAGAGAAACAGCAAAAGATGAAAAGGAATTCATGAATAAAAACAGAAGATAACAAGGGTTCAGAATTCTTCTCAAGTGTTGCAGGAATTCTTCTCCCCAAATCTTACAAGCAAAAACTCTCCAAAAGTCTAGAAAAGTGTAAAAGAAAGCGTAAGTGAAGTTCTGTAAAACGTCATTCTGTTTTTGAGGCGGCTCTGGTCTTTTATTCTCTTCATGCGTCCCAGAATTAGGCAAAAAAATTTTTCCTTATTTTTCTCCAGGCGGTTGGAGCAGCTGCTCCATGAAAAGGCTTAGTCGGGAGACCAAGAATGATCCAACTTCGTGTAAATTGGCCTCTTTTGCTGAGGTTCAGCTCCTTTTTGCTCCAATGCTACCAGTTACTCCAATTCCTTCATAAAGCCTCCTAGTTACCTGAAACAAACTGAAAAAGACTCCAAAGACTCCTAAAATGATCAGTAAACACCGGTTAGAATGAGTCAAAATCGCCACTTATCAACTTCCCCGGACTTAGACCTTTGTTTGTCCTTAAAAAAAAACTAAAATCTAGTTCCAGAAAAATTGATTAGGCAATGGTGGAAACTCGCAAAAACTCAGAAGACCGTAAATTTGACCACAGCATGCGGACGACCTGTTGCGACATCAATCCAAATTGAACCTCCATGTACTTCTCCGCAGACATTGCATGATCTGAGATTAGATCCATAATTTCACGACATTATCCATATCCCATCATCGCTGGGTCTCACTGATGAACCCAATGTCAAGGACCTTCTAGACTCATTCCCATACTATACCACGACAAACTGACCATAATACACAAAGGTAATATTCCTTTCCCCCGGATGTATTCTTTTGCAAGCTTTTGTTTTTATATAGATATCAAGGTTGTAGGTGAGTAATGGGGTCACAGGAAACTTTCTTACCCCTCACTTCCAATCCTTGTGTGATCATACTTTTCTAAGGTAAAATAGTGAGGTCCCGGGAAATTTTCCTACCCCTTTACCTTGAAAGAAAATCATCTCATCTTTTTAGGTATAGCTAATGCTTAAAATAAGGGAGAAGAGTACCAAATTTTTTTTTCATCACACAGGTCCTTGTTTGTCAGGTATGGATAACAAGTCAAGTCCTGTGAACACTGGTCACATCGATGAGGTAAATGGAAGAGCTCAGAAATCAGCTCAAGTCAATGGATTTCGTCAGAAACATGGACGCCTCTAGTCTGCTGGTCAGCTCTTGGATTTTCCATTAGTCGGATCTAGATTGATTCTGCAGCAATGTGATAACACCGTATTTTGATCACTTTTATGGATCGTTTTGAAATACTTTTTCTATGTTTTTAATTGCTTTCAAGTACTTTTATTACGTTTTTCTAGTATTTGTAGTTCCAAGACTCTTTTCAGGAAACTTAGGGAAAAACTTAACAAAGTCAAACAGTCAGAAATTCACCCACGATTGAGGGCCTTCTCACTGTCTGATCCAGCTCAAATTTGGAGATCTCAAAGATGGAAGTATCAGCTTTCCAGCACACGTTACAGCTTGGCAATCCAACAGTTCAATCAAAAGATACACGAAGAGCAAGATGTCCCGTAAACCAGCCGAAAAGCATTTCCACCCGCGGCCAACAGCCATTTCACCATGGTCAGAGGCTACTCGACCGCGGCCAACCATCCATTCCCCGCGGCCAACCATCCATTCCCCGTGGCCACGCACTTCTCGACCGCGGCCAGCCAACTCCAAACTCGAAGAACCATTTCTGAAGCCCAAAATGATTCCCTCATTTGGAGAAACCTTAAGTGACGCCCAGAGATGTCTTAGGCACTATAAATACATGTTTTAAGAACCCTAATTCGTATCACCTCATATGCTCTTATTGTTTTAGAATACTTTTTAAGTTTCAGCTTTTAGGGAGAGAAAGATTTGTCTCTTGAACCCTTGTTCTTTCTTTTTCAATTTCGATTATTGCTCTACTTTTAATACTATGTTTTTGATTTCGTTCATTATGTCTGAGTAGTTTTATTGTTGGGTCTAAGGGATTTTCGATGGAGATACATATATTCGATGAGGATTCCATGAGCTATTGGAGCTGAATCTTAGAACTTTTTCTTCTTAATTTACTTTTACTGCATGAGAGTAGCGTCATGAACTACAATCTGATACAGATGCTTGGTGACACGAAAGTGTTCATCCGGTGTCATATCTAGTTTGGGAGAACAAAACAAACATAGGAGCGGAAACCTACATATGGGCGATTTGTGAATGCGGATGAGTCTTAAACACAATGCATCTTTTCTCTTCCAGGGCCAGAGTGGAAACCTACTGGTCAGGGTTGAGAGAGATAGTTGTCTATAATCACGACAGTGGCGTATTCATACGTCCGTGATTCTAGTTCGAAAGTTTTATACTAAGATCTTATCAAATTTACTCTCTAGCAATGTTTTAAATCGTTCATACCCCAGAGAAAACTTCCCTGAAACCCAACGCCTCTTTTCTATAGATTTACACCGATTTTATTTCAAGCTTTAGTTCATCATTTTCATTCTCTTAATCGATTTTCATTTAAGCAATTAGGTTTCATTTTCTCGTTTTTAGTCGATTTCGTGAAGTTTAGTTATTAGGTCATTTTTAATTCCCGTATTTTCTTGTTAAGATTAGTTTTTACGTTTTAAAGACACCACCAAAACCCTTACCAAAATCGCCTGGTTCTAGACTTCCTTACTTTATATTTTTTGTACGAGTTCAACAGAAAATTCGATGATCTGGCCAATCATGTACGAGTTCTGGAAGAACAAACCCACAAGGACGCACAAACAATAGCCAGGATGATCAACCAAGTCGCCGCAGAGCAGGCAAGGCAAGGGTACGATATCATACAAAACTCAAGTGATATTGTGGAATCAAAACAGGATATCAAAGAAGTTGGAGAATTCGCCTCCTGGTATAGAGAGAAGACAGACGAAGAGTTGCAGAAAATCGAGCACAGGCTGAAGAAACTCAAACTCAAGGCACGGGAGATTGATGCAAGAATGGGACAGATGCCCAACATTGAGCCAATTGGGAGATCTTCTAAGAAATCTCCCACATATACTGATGAAGATGCACAACAACACCCTGGTGTGAGTTCAGAAGATGCTAGTTTACCAAAGAAAGAAGCTGAAGAGGTTCATGCCAAGTACAAGGAAGAGGAAGTAAACCATGAAAAAAACACATTCGGAGCCGCGAGTTCGACCACTATGACCGCGGCCAAGGTTACTTTTCCCACCGTCACGAGGCCTCTGACCGCGGGAATTGGTTGTTCAGATTTGCCTCGGGATTTGAAAGAAAGATGGTACATCTTCTGGCCCAGCTTCAACCTCCAGCACCTAAAAAAGCAACTCAGGGAGAAAGAAACCAGGTTTCAGATGAAGAAACAGATTGGCAGGAATCATTACCCTGTATGATGGCAATGCAATGTGTTGAGGATTCAGCTAACACTTCAATCCAAAAAGACCCGATATGCAGCAAGATAAAGATGTCATACATCGATTCAATCATTAAATACGACGCTGTAGCTTTCTTTTTTGAGTCCTATTCTGCGTTTGAAACACCAGCCAACACTTACAAAGAAAAGCAAGTTCGAACTCTCCATAAGGTCAATACTGCATGTCATTTTCTCATCTCTTATTCTATTAGAGGTGAAATGTTTAAAGACATACTTTGTGATTCTGGAGCTTGTCTTAACATGATGTCCAAGGAAATTGTTTTGAGACTTGGTATTAAGCACCTGCGCAGGACTAGAGCTAAGATTTGTCTATCTGATGATTCCAATGCAACACCTCAAGGAATAGCTCATGACATTCCTTTGAGAATAGGAGATTGCATTGTGCAGGTCGACTTCTACATTGTCGAACAAGAGAAGCAGCACATCCAGTGATTCTCGGATGGTCTTTTCTAACAACTTCCGGAGCTATAATGGACTGGCCAAACCAAAGGATTTCATTTGCTAATATCGATAAAGATGTCTTCACATAAGCTGTCACATACAACAGCAAGGCAGGAAAACGTTCTGCAACAGAAAAGTTTGAAGAAGAACTTTGGAGAGACGGAGAAACTGCTAGGCAAAGCAAGGAGATGTCGAAAAAGTCTTGTCTCAGGACAAGATCTTCTTCATTGGACTAAGCCACGTCCTACACCAAAGTCGAGCTAAACGACTTAAAACAGAAGCGCTTAATGGGAGGCAACTCATTTAGGTATTGTTTTCTTTAGGATTTTTCTTTCTTTTTCTATTGATATTTTTCTTTTTCTCAGTTTCAGATGTTTCTCATAAATCAAAAAAGCCAAAAAAAAATAAAAAAACCAAAAAAACTAAAAAGAAAAATGGTCTCTGACTGCTCGGCCCAGCAGGAACCAAGGAGAAGCAGGAACAAGCCGCATATTAAGACCCCGCAGGAAACATCATTTCGACCGCGACCGCGTCTTTCTGACCACTGCCGAGCCCTATTTCACTGCGGTCGCGTGACCCCTGACCGCGGTAAATGGTCGTTCAGATGATACCCGACCCCAAACCACCCACTTCACCTCATTCCACCTCACCTCATTCATTACTTCCCACCACCTTCCATCACCACCTATCACATTCCCAAACTTCTTCGAATGGATCCAGTCCATCTCCACCAGTATCCCAGATCCAGGTAAGTTCTCTTTGGCCTTACCAAATTCGATTATCTATGCATCCTTCTAATCCAATCTCGACTTGTTTCACACTGAGGACAATGTGATTTAAGTCTGAGGGAGGATTTCATCCCTTTCTAATCACTTTTCTTTCATGAGTCTTGCATTATCTTGATAAAAGTTATCAAATCAACATTCCTAAGAAAACCCGCTTCGTTAGAGATGTTGTTATGTGTTTTCGATGAAACTTTTGCAAGACAAAGATCCGCATACGAGTTTGAAGAGATTTTTAACAGAATATCTTACAAAAGATCAGAAGGGAGCAAGTTGATATTTACATGATTGGCCATAGGAAATTTGGGATGGGAAATGAAACTTCTCGGGTGTGTGTTGTATTTATAGAGAACTTGCAGTGATTTAAATCAAGGGATGCAACGGTCGGAGATAACCGTTTCACATAACCATTACCATAAGTCTACCATACGGACGGACCTAGAACACTCCAATATAAGTCTACCAAATCTCCGGTTTTTTCGTAGATTCCCGAATACAATTAGGACAAAAAAGTAATTTCGAGCCAAAAAGTCAAATGTCTACCAAACACTAACAACTAAGTCTACTTCAGGCAAGGTAAATAACTCTACCATAGAAACAAGTCTACCATAAAGCACCACATATGTCTACCAGATCGAGGTTATCTAGGTAAATACCAAATTTATTTAATCTACCACATGATGCTCAATATAAGTCTACCATACGTACAATAACTCTACCAATTGATCTTAAATCTACTAAACCAGCAAAAAATCTACCAACATTTTATAAGTCTACCACATATAACAATTAATCTACCACTTAATGGAAGGAATTCACCAAATTTTTACTTGAATATAAATCTACCACATAACCAACAAATCTACCCCAAAAGCGAAAAATCTACCAACATTTTTTAAATCTACCAAATGTAACAGTAAATCTACCACTTAACGGAAGGAAATCAGCAAATTTTTACTTGAAATTAAATCTACCACAAAGCAAACAAATCTACCACAAAAGTGAAAAATCTACCAACTAGATATAACTCTACTAATTTCAAACATAATCTACCATTAAGGGGGTAAGTCGTACCGTCAAGTTATGAAAAATTTTGTTACATAAATCTGCCACCAAAAAAAATTAAGTCTACCAACTCAGGAATTAAATCTACTACATATTCAATAAATCTACCACATTGTCAACAAATCTACAGACAAAGTCAACTATGTTAGTGCAGACCAGATTGTCTGGCTCCTTGGCTCCTTATCCTTCAACGATTTTCATAACAAGTCTACCAACATATTTGACAAGTCTAAACTCTAACAACAAATCTACCGAAACTTAATAAATCTACCACTCATAGTCAAAACTCTACCAATAAAAGTCTACAAATTTTTAACAAATCTACCAGCACTCAAATAAATCTACCATCGTCCTAATAATTCTACCGTCAAAATTTTTGCGTTGACCAAAATTTGTTAAGTCTACCGCCAAAGCCAGGTGGACTTATCAGTTTTTCAGCGCTATTTTCTGCCTACGTGGCATTAAAATAGTAATGGCATTTTTGTAATTAATTTTTTTCATCAAATGCGAAAAAAATGTTTTGGGTATGCTAGGTTAGTTTTGTAAAATGATAAAAGTGCGCCAAACAAGTAATAAAGATACTTTCTAAGGTTAGTACAGTAATCCTCCTTTTTTTATGGTTACTTTTAAAGTGCAGTGGGTATTGTAATGAAAAATTGGTTGTATTGTATGGTCAAAAACAGGTCTAAAACAAATGTCGAATGTAATCGTTTTGATTTATTTTATAAATACACAATACATGAATATAGCGTCAGACAAAAGCTACGTAAATGTAAATCGTAACACGAGTTAACTGCTACAACATTAAAGAAAACTAGGTGGGGATCCGCATGGGTTTGTGATGTATACAAAACTGAATAAAAATTATTTTTTATAATGGTGAAAAATTTTATATCATATATAAACATTTAAAAATTTGAAGAGTATTTGTTGTTATTGTGATATGTATCATTAATAAACCTATAAATTTCGATAGTTGGATAATGGTACTTTTGAAAAAAACTCATCACATTGTTAACGTGACCATTATCGTTATGTGCATCAATATTTACTGACGTACAACATTCCAATACCGCAGATCTTTAAGTTGCAGTTTGTTTCAGTGTGTATTTTTAACACTATTATATGGTTTTGTACTCGATTTCTTTTATGTTTAAAAATGTATTGATTCTCGATAATCAGGACAACCATTAATGAAAAAAGAGAAAGAGTATCAATTCTGAAGCATAAGTAAACTAAAAATGTCATTAAAATAAATCATTTAATTAGTAAAGGTATAAAGCAAAACAAATAAAAAATTATTGTTTTCTTACATTCTGAAAGACGGCCTTGTATACAACATTCAAAGTATTGGTTTGTGACTTATCCATAGTATCCGTTATCAGAATCTTTAAACTAGCTCTCAAAGTAACACTTGATATAACCACATAAAATTGTCCATGAGAAAATACGAGTTTTGGTAAATACAGTCCAACTTCTTACAAAGTCTGTCCTTGGCTTTAATTACTAGTCATTACATAGGCGATGGCTACATGAAATTGTTTACGCTTCATTCTAAAAAGAAGTTTTGTCTCGGTGGAGGAAACAAACATTTGTGGGATCAAGACCTTTTGAGTAATATACTCACCAGTTATATGGCTAGCTTGAATAACATGTTTGACCAATTGAGTTACCAAGAGTCTTGTTCCATTGCATAAAACATCTCTAGGGTCAACATTCCAAAGCAATATAATAAGTGTTCATATTTTCAATTTCAATTCATGGTTCGGCAATCCTGAGATCTTAATACTATTAAGATATTTCTGGTTAGGGAGGCACAATGATTTTATCAACTAATCACATTAATTAGTAGAATAAATTTTACCAAGAATAAACCAAATACAAATATAACAACAATGTTAGATATATGATCCACCAAAAAGTGAATTTATTGATATAAACTAAAGAAGACCAATAATTATATCAAAACCATAAAAATAATTAAAAGAAAAGCGACCAGTTAAAATAATATTATGAAACACTATTTTGTGGTACCTTTGGATATATAATCAAAATCTTGAGTCATATCTTCATAGTTACCCCTAAAAACAGTAACACAAAACTCGTTATCTGAAAAAATCACATTTGCATGTTTCTGAAGGATTTATTTTATTTATCATCCAGATTGTTTCTTAAACAAAAATCAGAAATACGAAAAAGACGATTTTTCCTTGAAAATCACCAGCATGATCTTTTTATAGTTTTTTTTTCATGAATGATAAATTTTAAGATAGATTTAGCCTTGTACTCTTCAACTTCTCATTCTCTCTTTGTTCTATTAGTTTACCTTCAAGCATCTTTGCCATATCTTTCATTTTCTTCTTCATATCAATCACACATTTCTCCGCTGTCAAAACATATTCATCATTTCAAATACTATTTTTTTGTAACTTTTGTGCTTCTCACCAAACATTTTAAACAGGGTTTGGAACAGGTTTAGTATTGTCGAATTCAAAATCTCTAAAATGTCAATGATCATACAATGATATTTTACGTGGACCATTGCCATTTTCTCCCTTACCAATGCTTGTTTCTCTAAATAGTTTGTCATTTTAAGTACTTTCCTTACTTTTTAGTTATTGGCTGTTTGGCGGTCTCAGTTTTGGGCATGAAAAATGTCACAAGAAATATAGAAAATAAAATCCTCATTACTGATGAGTTAATTAAAAACCAAAAATTCACCTATTTATCTAACCACTTAAGCAGCATAATTGTTCGACAAAAGTAAGTTTTCAGGTTTTTTGTTTTGGGTAAACTCCACACTCATCTTAGTCTTTCTATATCGCTTATTAATTAGTAAACGAAACACTTCTAAATATAATTGTTATTTGTAAGTAGAAATTATTAATAATATATTTATGCAAAACTCACCAATGCATATAGTCTGCATATGTGCAAAAGGACACTGAAATATTCATAATTTACTTCCATGGCCTAACTCAGTCATTGCAAAGCAGCCTTTGACAACATTTATCTTTGATGTGTTTCAGCCACTTGTCATGGTGGCGTTTTGTCCCAAAGCATTTAACAGCACTATCCTGAACTTAATCATACCTATGAACACTACAAGAATGCAGGCCAAAATCCTACGGTAAATATCGTTATTAAAGCATAGAAAACAGTCATTTCTTACCCAATACCTACGAAAAATAAGTTATAGAAAATCGGCCGCCGAAAATTTTAAATGGTAGATAAATGGTAGGAAATTTCCTACGAAAAAACCGTAGAAAATTTACTACGAACATTTTGGTAGGAATTTTGTTGTAAATGTATGACCAAAATCCTATCAATATCCTGCGATGAATTTTTCTACGATATTTTATTTTCCTAGTTTCTACGAATTATTTTCACCATTTAGTAATAAAATATTAGTTAAATTAATTTTAAAAATTATTTTGATATTAACTAATTAATATTAATTATAAAAGCTAATTTTGTTTTAAAAATAATATTATATTAAAAATTTTAAACTGGGAATAAGAACTGATTTACAAAAATATTGAACCAAAAAAAACTTAAACCAAACCAATTAAAAAACCCTAAACAAAAACCAAACCATCTTCCTCCTTGCTCCACCGCCGCCATCCTTCAACATCTCCAGAGCTCAGCAAAACAAAAAATCGATTAGCCACCATCCTTTTGATTAGCCACCATCTCCAGAGCTCAGCAAAACAAAAAAATCGATTAGCTAAAAAATGAATACATCAGAGAACTTAGAAACATCAAAGAGTGGGAGTAACCCAATGTGTACCTCCTAGGTTTGAGGCAAACTCCAAAATGGTGGATTCCGTTTTGATTTTGAAGCATGCGCGGTTTTCAGTGTGAAGCCATAAAGAAACAGACAAGAAATTAGGAGAAACGAGCTAGAAGAGAAGGATTTGCAAAGAAATTTAAAAAGGAAGAAGCTCTAGACCTAGCAGCTGTGTAGTCGACAAAATAACTAGACACTACACTTAACGATTCTCGCGTTATAATATTAAAGTTTGGGATTTTGGTAGGAAAATCGTAGGTATTCGGTATGATATATATTTTAATATATTTATATAATTTCGAAAATAATATTAATTTTGGTTTAATGAATTTGATAGGATTATGGTAGGAAATGAGTAAGTAAATTAATTTTCATGAAGAAAATAGTGTTATTGTGTTTTACAGAGAAATAAAAAAATAACTGCATAAAAATAAGATTTACCATTACTTAATAGAACGTAAACTTGTTGACCATATTCCTACGCAAATATGACAAGGATATATTCCTTCAAATCTCCTACGAATTATCCTACAGAAAATATTTCATCAGAAATGCCTAGTAAAATTCTGACAAAATATTCACAAACTTAATGGTTATTAATTAACCTACCACATAGATACTAAAATCCGACCATATTTCCTACGAAGTTAGGTTTGGTAGGTTATTAGAAAGAAGTTACTTACCAGTTTGACGTTTTATTTTCGTAGGTAATTTCTTACCAATTTTTGTAATTTTTCTTTTTCATCATATTTGCGTAGGAATATGGTTAAAAATTGTCCTACCAAATTTTTCGTAAAATTTTTTGTAGGAATAAGGTATATTTTCTTGTAGTGCAATATCACAATTCTCAAATATTAATTTCATTGTTTTCAATACCAATATGGACAATATCCCTCTTAAGACCGAATTGCACATCTCCAAAATGAGAAATTCAAGAGGAATTTTGCTTTGATGTGAGTTAGGCACAAACATGTAGTTCGTTGAACATAGAACAACAAGAAATGAACACCGAGTTTGGCAGAGATAAAGTAATCATAAATCTGCAAACTTCGTACATAGCAAACTACTTGAGCTCAGCCTCAGAACCTGTCTCCATCAACCATCCTTGAAAGACCCCTTTCTCGAGCAAGTAGCATATGCGCTTCATATTGATCTCGTGCTGCTGCTCCATCTTCTGTTTCAATCTGAAAAAAACATAACCGAACCCAAGAAAAGTCTCCCCCACCTGTTCTGTGTATCATACAGGTTATACACAAATAACCTTCTAACAAGGTAACCAATACGATTACGACAAAAAGAAACCACAAGGACGATACAGAAGTAAATATATAAATAAAATCTCTACCATTTGACACCATTGCAGAATACAGTGACAAGCAACACCTAAACAGTTACAAACATCAAACCAAGGTAAGACCACGAATAAAAGCAAAAAAAGTTAAAGATCAAAAATATCAATCTTTATAGAGAATAAATCACCACAGAGAAAGAAGAGAAAGATAGAGATGACGAACGAAAAAACAAAACGCCAGGAGTCAATAACAGAACAACGCAAACGCAAAACATGCAAACTTGCAAACGTGATAAACAAGAAACCGATACCTCGATAGAGATGTATGCACCTGACAAATATCTAAGAGCTAGACCCACCTACACGAACAAAATAAAATAAATAAACAAATCTTTTTGGAAATGACTGAAGAAAATGATCAATTTCAGTACTCGTAGTGTTTTTAAAGAGTTTTAAAAAGAGGGATCGGATTAAAAAACGGAGGATGATGATGATGAATTAGCTAGTGCAATAGACAATGTTTGCTCCCTTGTTTTTTACAAACGTAGTCACATGTTTGGCTAATAAAATAATCCAATATGATTTGCAGAAATATAACTCGTGCTGATTCAATCGGGAAACATCTTAACAAAATTAACAATAGAAAAACTATAGTAAATCCACAGAGTGTGAAAGTCAATCAAATTCCAACATGATCCTTATTACCTTCAATTTTTATAAACATATATAGTGTTGGGGTCGGTTTCCACCCTGCACAGATAAAACCATCCTGAAATAACTAAGTATAGAAAGTGGGAGAGCTGTGGCCATCAAATGGGAGAGCCATTCTCACCAAGGCAAGAAGAAGAGCCGTTTCCACCAAGACAAGCGGGAGAGCCGCGATCACCAAGTGGGAGAGCCGAGAAGAAGGAGAGATGGACCGAGCCGTATTACGGAAAATGGACCGAGCCCCTGTTTTACATACCTGGGCCGAGCCGCGGTGAGGTGGAGCGAATCATATCAAGCAGGCCGAGCCGTGGAGAGGTTAGGTGGGCCGAGCCGTAACAAAGACAATATGGGCCGAACCGCAAAGAAGCATGGATGGGCCGAACCGAAGCCTCGAGAGGTGAAGCCCATGGAAAACCCTAGGCGAGATACAAAGGCGGTCAGCCGCACGAGGTGATAAGGAAATATTCCGAAAATCTCGCCCGAGATTTTCGGCTAGACGGTTTAGAAAGTCAGTATAAATATGTGATATATGCAATTCATTCCGCCAACTTTTGGCAACCCTAAGCAATAAGGCCTAGACACTTTCACAGCAATAAAAATCTTCTTTTGATCTTACTGTTCTCGCGATTACCCTAGAAGTTTCAGATCCCTTAGTTTCTCTTCACAAATTCTTGGTTGTGCGAGTTTTGGCTCACACAATTTGGCGCCGTCTGTGGGGAACGAAACTTTCTTACTCTAAATCGACGAGACTTTAAGATCCGAAGAACATGGCGAGCAACACCCCCGACGACAACAACAACAACACCGGTAACGGCGCGGAGAAGGACGCTCCAGCATCAGGCACAACGACGGCGACGACCGAAACCCACGAGGAGATGCGATACATGATAGCCGCGTTGATGAAGAAAATTGATGACCAAGAAAAAAGAAACGAGGCGATTACGGCGAGGCTCGACGCGATGGCGGCTGAGGGACAACACTCGACTTGGAGAGCCGGAATTCCCGACCCGATGGATGGAATTCGGAGACGCTTCGATTTCTCGACACCCGCGGAAGCCTCGGGGAGTGGCGCAAGAAATTCCTCGTTTCTTCGTCCCCTTGACGAACGAACTCCCGCAGCAACCCGAATCAACATGACCGAGCCGCCTCCACTGCGCCGGAACTCCAGGCAACGAGCCGGCGAGGAAGGGGGCGATGCGCTCGACGTAGACGCCCAGGAGAACGAAGAGACCACGAATCCGCAACAAACTGGTTCGGCTCGCCGAATTAGTCAAGAAGAACTCGCCTCGGCACTGAACGGCATCCGGACTGACGAAGTCTCCGATCCAACCCGCGGCGATAACCCAACCGAGATGGAAGAAAATCTCCAATGGATCGAGCAGGCAGAACGCGAAGACGAGCCGAGGCGAGACGAGCGGGAGCGACCCCCCCCAATCAAAGGGAATGACTCACGCACAAACTCTCGAGCTCAAAGAGCTGCGAGCCTCTATGGCTCGGACAGTGGCTGAAATACGCGCTATGAAATCTCAAGTGCACAACGCGACAAGTGCCGCGCCCGAAATCGACCGAATGCTCGAAGAAACTCAAAGAACCCCGTTCACTGCAAGAATCACGGAGGCCAGGGTTCCCGAGCCGGGGAAGGTGAGAATCCCGTTCTACGAAGGAACAACCGACCCGAAAGCACACATCACCGCGTTTCGAATAGCGATGGGACAAGCCTTCACAAAGAACGCCGCTAAACTCACCGAACGCGAAGTAGATGCCGGATACTGCCTGCTCTTCGTGGAGCATCTCAAGGGAGCCGCGCTCGAATGGTTTTTGAGGCAGGAGCGCAATTCTATCGGCAGTTTTTCAACAGCTCTCCGCTTTGTTCCTTAAACAATACTCGATGTTTATGGACAGAGGAACATCTGATGCCGATCTGTGTACACTATCCCAAGGACCGAACGAACCGCAGTCGTGTCCAAAATATGACACGATTCAAGGCAGTCGTGTCCAAAATAGAAGGGATAAGCGACAAGGCTGCGCTCGAGGCTCTGAACCGATCTTTGTGGTACAAATCCGAGTTCTGCCAGGAGATGGCTCTCAATACGCCGCAAACAATTCAAGACGCATTGCACCGATCGTCAGACTTCGTCGTAAACGAGGAGGAAATGAAAAACTTGGATGAGCAGTACGAAGCCACGAAAGCAGCGATCCGAAGCTCAATTTTGCTGCGCCCCGCGAAGAAGGGCAATTCATCGAGCAATGCAACAACGCAGAGTCCAGATGAACCTAGGAGCGGAGGTGCCCATAACTACCAGGTCAGCTCCGGACGCAGAAGAGGAGAGCTGCGCAACAACACTTGGGTGAGAAAGTCCGCCAACTACGACGAGAAAGCTTTCTGCGAGTATCATCAGACCTATGGACACTCAACGGCTCAATGCCGAACTCTAGGAGCAAAGCTCGCAGCAAAAATGGCAGCAGGAGAGCTCCAAAACGCGGTCAGCCTCAAAGACCTCGTTCCTAACGGCGCGGCGGAACCAGCGAATCCTCCCCGACGAGGCGATAATCCCAAACGCGACAGGAGAGGCGAACCTGAAGAGCGACCCGAGCCGAGGCAAATGATCAATATGATTATGGGTGGATCTCAATACTACCAAGATACCGTGTCCTCCATCAAAGCCTATCAGCGTCGAGCCGAAGCGAAGGAGAATTGGACAGAGCCAACCAACATCCCAAACACAGTGATCTCTTTCGCCGAGGAGGAAACGTCAGGAATCGATCGACCTCACAACGATCCGTTGGTGATTGAGCTAACAATCAGGGATCATGATGTGGAAAGGGTGCTCATCGATACTCGAAGCTCGGTGAATGTCATCTTCAGGGAAACACTCAAAAGAATGGGAATCGACCTCTCCGAGGTGGAAGCAATCCCTAAACCTCTAACCGGATTTTCAGGAGAAACGACGATGCCTATGGGAACGCTCAGACTTCCCGTGGTAGCTAGCGGAGTCACTAAGATCGTCGAATTCTGCGTCATGGATCACCCAGCAATCTACAATGTGATCATGGGAACTCCCTGGATCAACGGGATGCGGGCAGTACCCTCCACTTACCATCTCTGCCTCAAATTCCCAACTCCATCGGGCGTCAAAACGATCTGGGGGAATCAGAAGGAGTCGCGAATGTGCTGCCTAGCCGAGCACAAACTGAGGAACCCCGTCACCGACGCACGAGCTAACATAGACCGCAAAAAAATGAAGACAGACAGAGAGCCCGCGAACGAGCTCTCCAAACTCTTATAGCAATTACAGATCGCGGAGAGCCGCGAAACACGCACCGAGCCGATATGTGACGCAGTGGACTCGGAGTGTATAGACGAGGCGCACCCGGAACGGTGCGTCAAAATTGGAACACAACTAGGAAAGCCCCTGAGAAGCAAGCTCCTTTCCCTCCTCAAGGAAAACATCGATACCTTTGCCTGGACGGCGGAAGATATGCCAGGTATCAACATCGATGTAACCTGTCATGAGCTGAATGTAGATCCGAGCTTTAAACCAGTCAAGCAGAAAAGAAGAAAGCTTGGTCCAGAACGAGCCAAAGCAGTCAACGACGAAGTCGAGAGATTACTCAAGGTAGGATCAATCGCCGAGGCCAAATATCCGGACTGGCTTGCAAATCCGGTGGTTGTAAAGAAGAAGAACGGCAAGTGGCGGGTCTGTGTGGATTTCACCGACCTCAACAAGGCGTGCCCAAAAGACAGCTTTCCCCTGCCACACATCGACCGGCTCGTCGAAGCCACTGCAGGGAATAGACTGTTAACATTTATGGACGCGTTCTCCGGCTACAATCAGATCCTGATGCATCCTGATGATCGGGAAAAAAGGGCATTTCATAACTGATCGCGGGATATATTGCTACAAAGTCATGCCGTTCGGGCTCAAGAACGCTGGAGCAACGTATCAACGGCTCGTCAACAAAATGTTCGCGGCTCAGCTCGGAAAAACCATGGAGGTATACATCGACGACATGTTAGTCAAATCACTCAAGGAGGAAGACCACGTCGCTCATCTACGGGAATGCTTCGAGCAACTGAACAAGCACAACATGAAATTAAACCCGGCGAAGTGCAGATTCGCTGTCACTTCAGGAGAATTCCTCGGCTATTTGGTAACTCACCAAGGCATAGAAGCAAACCCTAAGCAGATCAAGGCATTGATTGAGATGCCCTCTCCAAAGACAAAGCGCAAAGTGCAAAGGCTCACAGAGAGTCGCCGTGCTAAACAGGTTCATTTCCCGCTCCACGGACAAGTGCCTGCCCTTCTACGACACCCTCCGAGGAAACAAGAAATTTGAATGGGACGAGCGATGCGAAGCAGCTTTCCAGGAGTTGAAAAATTATCTGGCAAGCCCACCAATCTTAGCAAAACCCGTCGAAGGAGAGCCGCTCTTCCTCTACAGCGTAGTATCCCCCACAGCTGTAAGCGGAGTGCTCATCAGAGAAGAGCGATCCGAGCAAAAGCCCATTTTCTACGTCGGCCAGACATTGACCGACGCCGAAACTCGCTACCCCTAGATCGAGAAGGTCGCCCTAGCCGTCGTAGTCTCGGCTCGCAAACTGCGCCCGTACTTTCAATCACATTCGATTGTTGTGCTCGCTACGCTTCCTCTACGCTCGATCCTACACAGCCCTAGCCAATCCGGTCGGCTCGCCAAGTGGGCGATAGAACTAAGCGAATACGACATCGAGTAACGGAACAGGTCGTCTGCAAAATCACAGGTGCTCGCAGATTTCCTCATTGAACTTCCTGCCGAAGCAATAAACGAGCCGACTCTAGATGAAGTGTGGGCGCTGCACGTCGACGGCTCGTCGTCTAAACATGGCTCGGGAATAGGAATCCACCTCACCTCTCCCACCGGAGAAATATTGGAGCAGTCTTTTCGCCTGAACTTCCACGCCTCGAACAACGAAGCGGAATACGAAGCACTGATCGCCGGCATACGGCTAGCACAGGGAATCGGAGTTCAAAAGATAAGAACCTTTTGCGATTCACAGCTCGTAGCATGTCAGTTCAACGGAGAATACGAGGCGAAGGATGGACGTATGGGAGCTTACCTCAATGTGGTCCGAGAGTTGGTGCAAAAGTTCGATGAATTCGAACTCACGCGCATTCCCCGAGGAGAAAACACCTCGGCTGATGCCTTGGCAGCACTCGCTTCGACCTCGGACCCAGACCTCCGACGATCGATCCCAGTTGAATTCATCAAACGCCCTAGCATCGAAGAGGTGGAAGGAGTTCGGCTGATAAATCCTCCCGAACAAGAACCAGAGGACGACGAAGCCATTCCTATGGACGAAGACACTTCACCGGCCGAGCCGGAATACGACTGCGACAAAAAATGGCTCGGAGCTATCCGAATGTACATCGCCGATGGAGAGGTGCCAACTGATAAATGGGAAGCCCGAAAACTAAAAGCTCAGGCCGCACGTTACGTCCTCGTCGATGGCGAAGTGTTTAAATGGAGATTCTCAGGGCCTCTCATGACATGCGTCGAAGGACCAGAGGCAAGAAAGATCATGCACGAGGTGCACAGCGGCGCATGCGGGAACCACTCCAGCGGAAGGTCTCTCGCTATCAAGATAAAATGGCACGCCTACTTCTGGCCCACGATGATCAAGGACTGCGAGAAATTTACGGCTAAGTGCGAGAAGTGTCAGCGGCACGCCCCGACGATTTATCAACCTACCGAGCTGCTCTCATCGATTTCGTCGCCTTATCCGTTCATGAGATGGTCGATGGACATCGTCGGACCTCTACATCGCTCGAAGCAGAAGCGTTTTCTGCTCGTCCTCACGGATTACTTCTCCAAGTGGGTCGAAGCCGATTCTTACGCAAGCATAAAAGATGTTCAGGTCGAACGCTTCGTCTGGAAAAATATAATCTGCCGACACTGGGTCCCCTACGAAATAGTCACGGACAACGGATCCCAGTTCATCTCAACACGTTTCGAAGCCTTCTGCGAGAAGTGGAAAATCCGCCTCAGCAAATCTACGCCAAGATACCCTCAAGGGAACGGACAAGCCGAAGCAGCCAACAAGACGATCCTCGACGGTCTGAAAAAGAGGCTCGACGCCAAGAAGGGACGATGGGCAGACGAACTCGAAGGAGTCCTTTGGTCTCATCGGACAACTCCGCGCCGAGCCACCGGGGAAACTCCATTCGCTTTGGTCTACGGATCGGAGTGCGTAATTCCCCCCGAGGTGGATTTCCCAGGTATTCGACGAAGACTTCTGCCAGGACAGGAGAGCTTAAACCACTTAATGATGCTAGATGAGCTCGACCTAATCAACGAAAAGCGCGACCAAACCTTAATTCGAATCCAGAACTATCAGCAAGCAACAACGCGATACTACAACAAAAACGTTCGTAGCCGAAGATTCAAAGTAGGGGAGCTAGTCCTACGAAAGGTCTTCCAAAACACTGCCGAGAAGAACGCAGGAAAGCTCGGAGCAAATTGGGAAGGTCCTTACAAGATCACAAAAGTGGTTCGTCCAGGAGTCTACGAACTCGCGACATTAGCAGACGAGGCGATCCCAAGATCATGGAACGCAATGCATCTGAAGAAACACTATCACTAAGGATACATCATGACCAGCATGAACTACGGGACGGCTTGGTCCCTGCAAAGGGTACGTAGGCAGCCCGTCTTCGGACGGGTTCAGCTGTCCCCCCTCCTAAAAAGGGGGGGGGAGTGGGTACGTATACACATACCTCCTTTAACTCTACAATTTTAAGTTGCTCGCTTAGGAACATCGCCATTTCGGCACATTCTCAGTTTGTTTTTAGTCATCTACTCATTTCACGTCTA
Source organism: Eutrema salsugineum (assembly GCF_000478725.1). Classification (NCBI taxonomy): domain Eukaryota; kingdom Viridiplantae; phylum Streptophyta; class Magnoliopsida; order Brassicales; family Brassicaceae; genus Eutrema; species Eutrema salsugineum. The sequence continues at coordinate 5,099,771 of NW_006256867.1, forward strand.
CCTCTGATTTCTAGTTCGTTCATTATCGCTTCGGATAGTTTCTCATTCTTTTTTAATTAGCAACTTATTTTAACAAGTTCAGATTTTTAAATTCTTTCACCCATCACTTCGGCGACTAAATACCACTTCGGCATGATATCATGACCTGGTTACCTCGGACCTTAATCGGTCCTCAGTTTCAGTTCGGCAAACTAAGCCTACGAACGCCTCGTCTTGTTGCTGGCCACAACGGGGCAACAAATACAAAGTTCTCTAAACGGACTTTTACCACCTTTCCTAGGACGAGGGTGCAAGTTACATCCTCTACGGATAAAAATTAAGGGCGCTATACAAATATCAGACCAAAAACGTATCAGGTCGCCACGGTTTACTATCGCACACGAGAATATAAGTCGAGACTACATCGCTTTCTCTAAAACCGAAGTAAACCCTCAAAACCCGGATAAGCATACTCATCCTCTCGGAAACACCTGTCCATTATAGTCAGGATCGATAACACATCGTCCTTGGCTAACAAAAGCAAAAACGCCTCGTCGTTTACACGGCTCGGCATCACGCAAAGAAAAAACGCCTCGTCGTTTACACGGCTCGGCATCACGAAAAGAGAAACCGCCTTGTCGTTTACATGGCTCGGCACCATGCAAAGAGTAAAACGCCTCGTCGTTAAAAACGGCTCGGTGTTGCTACGAAAATTCGCTGTGATATTATCACTTAAAATCTTTCCAGCAGCACCTGAAGGATGTTCCACAAAACTAACTCCCAGCTCGGGATTAAGAATACAAACGAGACCCTTAAATAACTCAACCCTTAGCCCATCTTTCTATCGATTTCGAAAAATTCGGTTAAGGAAGCAATCAAAATCATCCTCGACAACTTTCCCTAAGCCAGCGGTTTTCACAGATGTTTGCACAAGTCATTGAAAATAAGTGCATCCAAACGAAAATTAGCTAAAGGAGAAAATATATCCATAAGCAAAAATGAATGTCGGGTGGATAAAGCCGTCCAGGCATCGGTTACAAAAAGAGTTCAAAAACGTACAAAAAACCTAAGTACAAAAGCATGAAAGACGAAACAGGGAAAAGCAGAGGGTATCAGGCCGCAGACTGCGTCTCATGATCGGCGAGGAGGTTCGAGAGGAATGGCGTGCCCGCATTTGATCCGTTCGGATCTTCCACGCCTAAGTTGGCCGCTGTCTCTTCGAGCGGCTCGTTTCCGAGGGAGGTGTCGACCAAATCCGGCGATACGAGAGAGAAATACAGCTCGCCCCGAATCTCGGAAGCAATACGCTCGTACGCCTCGTCATTGGCATACTCGCTTTCCCAGCTTTTCAGCTTCACCTCCTCGTCGTCAAGCGTCGGGGCGTTCGGCTTCTTCAGGTCGGCAATCATCGCAAGATTGCCCTTGATCTGTCCCAGATCGTTCTCATCATTTTTGGCTTTCTCAAGCCTGACCAAACCCTCTTCCACCTTGGCGAGGCGCTCCTGAAACTTCGCCGTAAGCTCTCGCCTCGCCTCCTTTTTCGCCCTCTTGACCTTGGCGTCGAATAAGGCGTCCTTGGCTTTGATACGCCTCTTCAGCATCGCCACCTCGGCGCTTTTGGCTCTCCTCGCCTCCTCGAGGCGAATGACCGAGGCGGAGACCTTATCAACGTTGGCGCGCAGAACGATCTTCTCCTCTTCCAGCCTGGACACCCTGGTCATCGTCTCGTCCAGTTTCCCCTTTGCCGCCGCGGTTTCGGTCTGAGCCTCTTCTAGCTTCGTCTTTGACGCTGCGGACTCAGTTTTGGCCTCGGCCAAACGATGTTCGACCTTAGACAGGTCCGCTTCATACTCGGCCATTAGGTCGTTAATGGCCGCGACAAACTGCAGAGAACAAACTCGTGTTAAACACTTAGCAAAAATTCACAAAACAAAGGAAAGCAAAATGGAGCGTACCTTGGTCCCGCGCTGCGCCATTGCGCCGTAAGACCTCGGCCTCCTCAACTTCTCTGGAGGAGGAAGACGCGTGTTCGCGTTATTTACACGCGAGAACATGATGGCGGAGGCGTCAGGGTCGTCAACGACCAACTTGCGCGCGGCGGAGTCCCCGGGCGTCGGCTTCCGCCTCTTCTTGGACGGCTCGTCCCTCTGAACAGCGACCCCTTTCCCTTTATCAACAGCCGAACGTTTTCGGCTCGGGTCATGTTTCTGAACGACGGAAGTCGGAGCCTTGTCGACTTCGGGAGGGCTAAAATAGCAGAGTTCGAAGGCACTTTGCTCCGAACCGCCGAATCGCCCCCGGACGCCTCGGGCACAATTTCACCCGGTTCCACCTCGGGCGCCGCATTTCTCTCGACCACTTCGGCTGTGCAGTCTTCTGCGGCTCGGGTCGTTTCATCTCCTTCCCGGCTCGGCGGGTCGGATTGAGGAATGGCCTCGGTATGCGCTGGGACCGCCTCGGTCTGCGCCTGAGCCGCCTCGGCAGTTCGTCTCGCGGCCTCTTCCGCCTCACGCCTCTTCCTCTCCCTAAGAGCGATTATCACCATCTTCTCTCGAGTATCCCTTGAAGAACTGGAGGATGAAGAGCTAACAGGGACTCCGGCAAGGATGGCCCGCGCTTTCTCTACTCTTTCAAGGGAGAAGTTCTTTCTCCAATTAACATTCCGCGCCGAAAGAGAATCTCGAACAGTAAAAAGGTCGTCGGGAATCGGGGGAAGATAGCACCGAACTGCAAAACAAAGCAAAAAGCAAAAGTCTCAGAAAAGGAAGAGAATATCAACTGAATCACCGAGCCGAGGCAAAGCTTCGGGTCGGCTACCAAGTGGTCCCCAAACTGTCTTGATTCGGTGAATGTAATCTTCGCCGACCGACGCCTCGTTCACCAAGACGTAGAAGAAGCGTTCAGTCCAAAACTGATCCTTGCTGGGGAAACCGCCAATGATCCGTCGCTTCGTCTTGTTGGAAATATAGAACCTATTTCCTTTTGGAGCTGTCCTGATTTCCAGCAAGTTCAGCAGGTGATTCAGCTCGATGTCGAGACCGCATTCGAAGCTTCGTACTAAAATGCCGATCATATGCCGTAATCCCCTCAGCATAATCTGCCCAATCGAGATCCCGTGTTTCCAAATGTATTCGAGGATCACTCCGGGGATCGGGAACCAGAGGAAGCAAAGCTCGAAGAACGCCTCGTACAGAGTGAAATGATTCTCTGGAGGGTTGTCGGCTCGGTCGCTCTTCTCTGGAACAACGAACTCCACCGCCTTGGATATTCCGAAGCGATGCCTCAACGCCTCGAGCGACTCAAGGGAGCAGAGTGTAGATCCGGGCGGATCAGGTTTTTGTCTCTTAACTCTCGGCCCTCGCCCAGATGTGGAAGCGCCCCGGGACGCCATGAGGCGTTCCAATTCAAGCTTCGCCTCAAAAAGGTCAAAGGGAAATGCCTCCTCCACGGCCTTGAGCGCAGCGCGGTTAATGACATCGTTAGGAACGGGATCCTGGGGACGGCTCGTCGAAACCGACGGCTCGCCATCCGGAGAGCCGACATCTGATGGGTTTTCGTGGTTTGACGCTTCGTCAGATGAATGATTGGAGGGGCTCGGCGAAGCAGACGCCTCGGAGGATTCCACCGTGCCTCTCGCCTCGGCGTCTATACGTCTCGGCTCGTAGTGAAAAAGCAAATCCAACGAATCGTCGGAACGGCTCGACATAATTCACGACTTTTACAAGAATTACAGCGCGACTCGGCGAGCCTCTGCCGGAAAAAGATCTGGAACGGCGGAGACCTCGGAAACCCTAGCTGGAAAATAAATAAACTAGAGAGAGAAAGAAGAGAGAAGAGAGAGCTACCTTTAGTGAAAACGAGTGAGTCGGGAAATAATGAAGAAGAGTGAAGGAGCTCACCTATTTATAGAAAAACGAAGCGCGTGAATTCCGCGTGAACCTCGGGAAGCCGCCCAACAGCGCGTGGGATCCGCGGTGAATTGGTTATACCGGGCTGCGTCGTTGGCACGCGCCGAAAGATCAGGAATTTCCTCTCGGAAGACCAACAGTCAGGGTACCCAGATTAACGAAAAGGCTTGGTATTGACTCTTTCTCTCTCGAAACGCCTCGTCGTTAAACAAAACGGCTCGGCATTATCTATCTCTCGAAATGCCTCGTCGTTAAACGAAACGGCTCGGCATTATCTATCTCTCGAAACGCCTCGTCGTTAAACGAAACGGCTCGGCATTATCTATCTCTCGAAACGCCTCGTCGTTAAACGAAACGGCTCGGCATTATCTATCTCTCTCGAAACGCCTCGTCGTTAAACGAAACGGCTCGGCATTATCTATCTCTCGAAACGCCTCGTCGTTAAACGAAACGGCTCGGCATTAACTCTTGCTCTTGAAACGCCTCGTCGTTAACGACACGGCTCGGCACGAACTTTCTCTCGAAACGCCTAGCCGTTTATTCGGCTCGGCATAACCACCATCAGATCGCTTCGCCACGGCTCATCGTTGCTAAAAAAAAATCGCTTCGTCTCTGATTCGCCTCGGCATCCTCGGCACTCCTTGGAAACACCTCGGCATTTGCATTCCCAAAACGCCTTATCCGGGCTTACGCCGTAACAGCTCGGCTCGATGGTTTATCTTGTGGTCAGGAGTAAGGTACCTCGTCATTCTCGACTCCGAGATTGACGAGCTGGGGGGCTGACTGTTGGGGTCGGTTTCCACCCCGCACAGATAAAACCATCCCGAAATAACTAAGTATAGAAAGTGGGAGAGCTATGGCCATCAAATGGGAGAGCCGTTCTCACCAAGGAAAAAAGGAGAGCCGTTTCCACCAAGACAAGCGGGAGAGCCGCGATCACCAAGTGGGAGAGCTGAGAAGAAGGAGAGATGGGCCGAGCCGTATTACGGAAAATGGACCGAGCCCCTGTTTTACATACCTGGGCCGAGCCGCGGTGAGGTGGAGCGAATCATATCAAGCAGGCCGAACCGTGGAGAGGTTAGGTGGGCCGAGCCGTAACAAAGACAATATGGGCCGAACCGTAAAGAAGCATGGATGGGCCGAAACGAAGCCTCGAGAGGTGAAGCCCATGGAAAACCCTAGGCGAGATACAAAGGCGGTCAGCCGCACGAGGCGATAAGGAAATATTCCGAAAATCTCGCCCGAGATTTTCGGCTAGGTGGTTTAGAAAGTCAGTATAAATATGTGATATATGCAATTCATTCCGCCAACTTTTGGCAACCCTAAGCAATAAGGCCTAGACACTTTCACAGCAATAAAAATCCTCTTTTGATCTTACTGTTCTCGCGATTACCCTAGAAGTTTCAGATCCCTTAGTTTCTCTTTACAAATTCTTGGTTGTGCGAGTTTTGGCTCACACATATAGTATAAACAGATCCCTTTTTCTACATGTTAGATCCACCTTCTTCAACTCGTCATTGTGGATTTGCATCGAGTTGCTGTATGATTCGTGTATACAGTCTTGAAAGAAGACAAAGCTGAATCATATTAACCTAAACATGTGAAACCCACAACTTCAATATTTCTTAGAGACAAACCTGAGCTAATTGATATCTAACAAATCAGAGTCTACATTAACCCTAAAAATGGAGACCAGTTTGGGAAAAAAAAATTACATGCCACAGAAGAGGAATCAGAGTCGTTGTCTGTCACCACTAAGGGCACCTCCGATGCGGTTGATATCTCTCAGTGGACCATCAAAACAGATGAGATCGTGGAGAAAACTGCTGGTATAGGAGTCAGCTGATCCCAAATTGTAATGATGCATATTCCAACTCTAGGGTATGGAGAAACGACGATAAAACAAAACAGTCAAACCTCGACAGAGGAGAACTGACGTTTAAACCTGACAAAAATACCCAAAAGAGAGAAAGCAACCTACAAAACAAAACCCAAAAAAAAATCTTGATGTATTAGTAAGGGAACATAAATTGGAAAATAAGTCATAAAGAGACATATGGAAAACTAATCAATTAGCAGCGGACTACAACAAAAACAAAAAATAACAGTATAAGTTTTGAGAAACCCATAACCGAAACGATGAACACGGAAGGTAGTTACCTACAAAAAATCAAAGCTTAAAAGAAACAATGACTATAAACCTAATGCGAAAACACAAAATTAAGAGTAGGAGGATGTGATCAATTTATGTGAGATATATATAGGTTAAGCTAGTGGTTTGGTTTTTTTTTTTTATTAAACCTGCAGCTACTGTTTTTTTTCTTTCTGAAAACCTAAAACGGCATTAGACTTGATTTAACAACACAGACTTTAGCCAAAAAACCAATTTTAAACAAACAGGTTCCAATAATGATTCAATTAAACGGGCTATGACACAACATTTATAAAAGACACATACGATTAATAAAAACCTATAAAAATATTAAAAAACCCGTCAGAGGAGACATGTAAGCACAAATTAACATATAAAAAAGCTTTTTTACTGGCCTATAATCGAGGAAAAATACTATATCACAGGTATTTACACGTAGTATTAATGATCGACCTATCAAAACTGACACATAGGCGAATCGTTGTAGAGACGACACATATGATTTTATTTTTTTTTTGGGTCAAGGATGATTTTTGCTTTTGCAAATAATAATCAAGGATGATTTTTGCTTTTGCAAATAATAATATAGATATCAACCTATATTCGCTATTGAACTTAATAAATTAGCATATATATAAAAACATTACATAATATTAAGTCCTAGCTTTCACACAACAATATCTTAAAAAAAACATATAATAGCATACAAAAAAGCGCTATTGTAGACTGCCGATCTATTATAGCTTCTCCAGTAATAGCGTTTAGAGTAACGCTATTTTACACGTTTAGTAGCGTTATACGTGAGTTAAGAATGTGCATATTTCTTGTAGTGGAGTTTTTCTTTGTTTCGGTGACAATACATACTCTTAATCACCATTAAATTCAAGTGATTGCTAGGAAGGGGAGAAGAAACATGCTGAGCAATATCTAGCTCGTGAATATATTGAAACAATTGAAAAAGATTTAATTTATTGTATAAAAATAAAATAAAGACATTAATTCCATATATGTATAAAACGCTTATGTAAAATTATAGACGAAAATAGGTCATAGAAATAATCATCTAGTAAAGACAAACAACTTCTGTTTTATATTGAAAAGGGAATTGTATATAACATCTTATCATGTTTCTAAAAAATAATTAAAATCTGAAAAGATCACTGATCTTGGCTTCATTGGCGATCACCATATCTTCTCTCGATACTGCGGCTAATCTTTTGCAATTCAGATTCAATGTAACGACGATTTACAAGGTCTTGATGTGTCTCGTAACAAGTACGTGCCACATAAGACAATAACGTGATCAAGAGGCAGAAGATGATGATGACGCAAATTCTTTTAGAAGCCTTTGTCATGATTGATGAAAAAGATACAGATAAGAGCCGGTTATGTTTTTTTTTTCTTAAACAAAAGACTTTGGAAAGAGAAAGAGGTTAGAGTTTCTTTCGTGTAATAAATCGAGAGAATGGTTTGGTGATTATGAGTGTGTGCTCATGTGTTTATATATATAGAAAAATTAAGTGGAGAAGAGAAACCGACCTTATATTTTTTTTTTTTTTTTTACGAGGGCAAGGTTTTTCCTTTTTTTATTACTGTTTCATGAGTAAAATTTATTTTCTCAGTTAATAAAAAGGAAAAGGAAACAAGATCTCAACGGTTACTTAGTTACTTGTTAGATACGATTGAAGAGCAAGCTTACTTAATTTTTGGTCGTATTTGAGTGGGTTTGTACGATTAGGGTTCCAGGATTACTAAAATAATTAATTTTCTACCAAAACGTAAAATTCATTTTTCTGTCGTAACATATATTTTGTTTAGATTAACAACTAACTTAAAATAGTTAAGAGTTAACATTAAGAATTAAAGGAAGGTTATTGGGAGGTTGATTTATGCAGATTTTTAGAGTTTAAGTGAGACACCTACTCACTCTTGCTTGTTCAATAAAATGACTAGGACCGTCTTGCCATCGATTTGTTCAGTCTCCAAGTATAGAGCAGCTGCTAAACCAAGAACTCCTTAATCTCCAAAACTTAACGTAGCTTATTTTTCACTCACTAACAGCTTTTCAAATAAATATAAACTCATTAAATATTTTTAAAACTAGAAAAACTAAAAAGAACGTTTTAATCGAAAACAGTAATTCAAACTTAGAAAAATAAAGCAGCATATAAATAAAATGAAACACTTTTTTTTCTGAAACAGCACTTCAACTCGAGTGTACAAGAAGAACTCACCTGAAAAAGAGAAAGAGAAGTGAGTAACAAATTACTCAGTGAGAACGATTCTACCTGTCCATTTGATCTATACGAAAATTAAACATAACCACATATATGTTTATTTAACCTATGATTAGATGGAAACTTTGACGGAAAGAAATAGACACAAATCTCTTATCATACCTCAGAAAAGGGATCGAAAGGTAGATCTGAAAAGATGGATTCAAGAGCCTCTTTTTTCTCGGATCACCGGCAAAAACGCTTCCAAAGTTGGCTTCTCGCGAATCTGATCTGTGCAGATATGCTTCCGGAAAACACACATAACTTTCAAACTACAACTACAAATGCAGATCTGCTAGTGGCTATAGCTAGATCTCAGAATCTTGAATATTTTTACTAGTTTTCAGGCCGATCCGATGCGATTTACCTGTTCGTTTCTCTCTTATGCCAGAACAGATCAGATATGCCTCTTAGATGGCTACAATGACTTCTCCTTTAAGGTGCTTCTCCACAACATAGCTCTCTGGTCTCTTATAGGTCATGGCTCCTCTATTTATAGAGTGGAGAGGAGAGACTTCTTGGTTAGGTTTTCTGAGTAAATGTCCTCTTTTCCCCTTAATAACTCCTTTTGGCTTCACACATTGGGGTTCACACATTCTCCTTATAGGGCCACGAAAATAAGTTTATGATCTCTGAAAACTTCTTCAAAATGGGCTTTAATACTTCCTTCCACTCATGGGTTTTTCTTAGCCCGCAACAAGCCCGACTCCTCGCTTAATGATTCATTCGGTCCTCTACTTCATTTCATTCATTATAGGTTCCACTTTTTCACCAGTCCAACTTAGAATGAAGTGTACCTTGTCCCAATTTACTTTCACTCGAGAATTCCAAACTGACACATTGCTTTCTAGTTTAGACTTTCTTTTTCAAAAAGTTAGGGTTTACACTCTAGGGTTTAATCTAAAAAAAGCCCTAATTTTGATTCTTGGGATGTCTCATTAAGATTCTATAGTTATTGGTTTGTGAATTTTTACATTCTTAATAGAATTTTTTTTTTATGGATTATAAAAGTTTTTAAAAATCCATTTGATTTGATGATTTTTATAATCTAATATAAATCTATTGTTATTCAAAAAAGTTTGCATTTTTTTAATGTTTCTATGATTCTGCTAAAATTTAGTGTTATTGGAATAAAGATTCTCTACAATTTAACTCATAAATCATGATTTTCAAAACACTAACTATATCCCTTAGATTCTCAAAGTCTGTCATATTATAGATATTTTGTGGACTGTTTAAATCCACAAAACTCTCTGCAAATTTTCCAAATCTAACAAAATTCTTAAAGATTTGACAAATCTCATGACTTTTAAAATCAACCAAAATCTTTATAAATCTAACTCCCAATAAATCCCCCTTAAAGTATGATTAGATCAAAGCAGGGGTATTTTATTAATTTTCTTATTAAAAATATTTTGATGGTGATGTAAAAATGATAAAAAAAAAACAAATAAAAGTTCATTGAGATGAATCATCCAAATGAACAACCGAAAATAGAAACAAATATCATTCAGATGTATAATCCATATGGATCATTTAAATGGATCATTTGAATGTAAATGCAAGATGAACAAACGAACATGGTCTTAATATATCTGTTTTGCTTTGATATTAAGTGCATTCATCACTTCAAGTCTTCAGCCAACTCCTCCCCCACCACCACAAGCAAGGCCAAGGAAGAGGAAGCAATCTGATTTTGATGGGGACTTTAACCAGTAATAAAATTTCCACTATTTCATTGTGAATTTGGTTATTTTGTCACTTGGGTTAGTTTGGTCCTGCCTTCGTGTCTGCCAGGGTTGTTATGTTCAGCTTTGGTTCAGAGTTTCATGGTTTTGAGCTTAATAAATTTATGATTTAAGCCATCCGTTCCCTTTTCTTATATTTTATCTTCTTGTTTGTTTCTATTTCTATCAGAGCTACGTCTCCCTTAGTTGAGCTATGCTTCCGGGGTTTTCTTATTTTTGCCGGCTCTTTGTGTTGTAAAAGCGCATTCCACCATTGTATCTTTCTTTTGTATTATATAATGAGAAATTCAGACAATAAACAAAAAGCGGACAATCTACAGTACCTGTGAGTGGCAATTATGGAGGTGATACTGATGCTAAAATGGCTTATGAGGCAGAACCAAACAAGGAGCCTAGAGACTTCAATGTTGGTCTGGATACTGGAACCTATGTTGTTCTTTGTAGCTTGAAAAAAGCGCTCAATCCCAGACCCCAGAGAAGCAATGCTAATTCTCCTGCAAGTGTTCCGGAGACTGAGGTAAGGCGTGACGCTGCACATGATTTAAGCCCTCCACCATTTGCTGCAGAACAACAGAATATCACTGAATCTTTAGATGAAACTTCGAATGACCAAGAGCACACTATACCTTATATTGATGAACAAGTGTTACTGTGTTCGATTCTAGAGGACGTTAGGATCTCCAGGTTTTAGTGCTTCTCAGGAAGCAGATGAAAATTTTGGTGAGTTAAATAACATAAGTCTGATAATTTTTATATTTAAAAATTATGTGTCTTATTAGATTTACTTGTAAAGCTTACTCATGTTTATGCTTTGTTGATAAGTAATGTGGAATTTCGCTGCAAATTACCAAAAGTTTTTGGTGTGTAGGTCCCGCAAGTAGCAAAGGAAATTGTTAGAGCTGTTCTTCATATGTATTGATATGGGTGCAGTGCACAACTACATATTTTATACTAAACAAATTACATATCAAACGAAGTAGTACTTAGGAATCGAATCTATAGAAATTTGTGTGTTAAGAATTTTTAGTTGATGCTAATAACGACTGTAGACCTAATCAGATTAAAGGAGGGTTTCTGTGCCACAATTTCTAATAAAATAAGAAAATAATAAAACTAAATGCAAGAGATTGTAAATAAATAGATAAAAATATTGGGTATTATGGATTCTCTTTACAGTTCATGATCTATAACATAAAGAACTTAGATAAGGATTTTCTATCATTCCGAAACTAGAATAGACACATGTAAGATTATCCAACTATTGTCCCATTTACCATCTAATCACTCAAACTCGACTAATAGCTTTCGTGTCTGGCCGCAAGAGAGATCATGTGTTAATTAAACAGAATTCATCTCGACTCACGCCCTCTCTGTAGGTAGCTTTTGTCTCGTATGATGGTTACGTCCATAAAATCCAGATTAGGTAATCTGATACATCACTGTCATGGCTCTGATTAAACCTTAGATCAGATGCTATGTGATCAATCCAGCATACAACATTAGGATCGGGATGAATGAGAGAAGCATCTCAAAAATGAAATCCTTAATCTAATAAACCTAGATATTTTTGACCATAAGGTCTTCATTGATGAACCATTTTACCCAACAAGGTCACTACTCAGAAATAGCTAAGCTTAACATCATTATTGGTTTTAAAATAGAAAGCAGTAAAGTAAAAGATAAAGGATGAAGAAAATATTCTCTTATTAAAGAAAGAGTTGGCGAGAAAGCCTTCTATTGCATTAAAATAACACCTAGACCTAAAAGATGGTATTCTATTCTAAGCATGAAAAGAGACAAGTTGTAAAAGACCTATAGAGATAATATATTTGTAGTCTCTCCTCTCCTTAGGGCGTCTAGGGTTTGCAAAATAAGTGCAGGAAGTGACTTGGGCTTCTAAGGCTCGGAAATAGGTCCACCACGGGTGAGAGGGTCGGAACCATGGTGCAGACTCTTTCGACCACGGGTGAGAAGTGTTTCACCTTCCGAACTATGTTGATTTGCCTTCAGTGCATTAGGGGTATTTAGAGATCTATCTGTTGGCTTGTATCCATTCACATTGCATTGGAAAGCTAGTTATGTCCTCTATAACATCTACAAATCTGGTGATGATCAGACGACAAAAAGGTTTTCATTGGTTACAAAATTTTTGACTGTCTGAATTTATCCAAAAATATACTTTTGTTCTAAAATGCATACCATAAATCCAAGTTTCCTGAAAAGTCTTTAAAACTCTATAACATATAAATCACTTATAAAACATTGAAAACAAAGTCAAAACACATGCACAAGACATTAATAATAATTCATAAAAATGATAAAAATCTGGTGTTATCATATATTCAACACTTTTATCTCTTGCTTCTGCCTATTACCATCTACTAAGCCTTATTGCCTTTTGGCTGAGATCTCAAAATCTATACTACTTTATAACACCAATTTTCGGCTACAAAATCTCTCTCCAATTTGCCTTTTGAAGGAAGGAAATATGTCAGGTCAAGATTAGATGTTGAGACATTGAAGCAAAAATTTAATCTCTACATCAGCTAGTAAGAATATATTCAACTTCGTTTGGGGTGAATGATTATAGAGTCTAGAGAGATATCGAAAAAGTTTATCATAATCAGATCATAAACATAGATAATTGTTCGTAACGAGAAGCCGAGGGTAATACTTCTACTATACGAGTACAAAATTCTAACCAATAAAAATACTGCTAATATTATTTCTGATAAATACTTGAAAAAATATTCTTCTAATATAAAAGGAAAATTACAGCATATAACTTAATACTAGGTGGTTTCCTGTGCCAAGTTCGGCTAATATATGTTTTAAAATCTAATAATGAAATAATTTTAACTTAACTAAAATAGACAGATTTAACAATTATGATTTTTTTAAAAGTGTATATAATGCTCTTAATATAATTTTTTACTTAAATATCAGATTAAGCAAAAAAAAAAATCGTTATACAAAAACATTAAAACTTCTGTAATAGGTATGGAAAAGTGTGCAACTATATATAGCAAATATAAATAAATTAAATAAAGTAAATATTATTAAAAAGAAATGGTTATTACCTACTGTGGAATTCCACTCGACCGTTGGGTAAACCACATGCTACATAGAAACGTGGTTCTATGTATTATCTATATCAAAATCCATAAAACTTGTTTTTTTTAGAACAAAATTGCAAATTAATTTTATTTTTGAGTGATTGGGTAACAACCAACGGTTTTTACATTTTTCTCTGAAATTTTCACCCATTATGTCACAATTTCCATCCTATAAACGGCGACTAACTATGTGCGGAAATCCAAGTATGGTCTTAAGAACCGCACAAAAGTCACCAGTCATACCTTTTTAAAACAAAATTTTATTGTTTATGAAAAAATAATTAACAACATGTCCTGATTTCAAAACAGGCAAAATTTGTCCATTGAAAAAAATAACGCATTTCAAATCATCCAGTGTGTAATGACCTGCAGTCGAAGCAAAAAAACACACTATATTAGTTTTTTATTAATTTTTTGAAAAATATTGAATTTTCATTATTATCAACCTCTTATAAATAGAGACCTATGCCAAATTAAAGATTACCGTACTCTCTCTCTCAGAATAAAGTAAGTATTTTTTAATGATCAAAAAATATTTACTAAAAATTTACTTCATAAAAATTAAAATTATTAGAGATAGTTAAACTATTTCACATAAATGAGATTAATGTAATTCTAGTTATTTAATTTATTAAGATTAATAATATTTCATAAACATTTAACTTGATTTAACAATATATGTCATAAATTCAAGTTTTTATTTTAAATAAATTTATGTATGAAGGCTCATAAATATTATGTGAAAATATTTATTCATTAATACTAAACAATAAATTTTATTATGTACCGCAAGTCATTTTTCATCAGTCAAACATTATTCTGCACCACTTATTCTATACAAACCGTACTTGTTCCACAAAAATTTGTTATGCACTTCCAAATATGTTGTCATCATTTGGACCCTTAATGCTTTTTATTATTGGTTTGGTTTGTAATATATGTGGTTTGGAGAAGAATGTGGACCATATTCTGCTATATTATCCATATGGTTCGAATGGTGATAGGGGTTTTGGCTGTGCGGGAAAAACGATTTAAGGGTGTGGTATGATTCAACTGCGTTACATGCGGAAAAATATTATTTGCAGGACAAGTAGAGTTAGTATATAATAAGCGGTGAAAAATAATGTTTGATTGGTGAAAAAACAGCTAGCGGTCCATTATTGAAGAGCCATGTGGTATCTCACAACTCTATTTCGTGATGATCTATAAAGAGCCAAAAATCATTGTTTGTTTGGATAGCCAGAATCAACGAGATAATACTTCTCTGGTAGCAGCAAAAGGAACTCAGAATCAATTTGTTGTGTGATAGTAGGAATTTTTCAATCCTTGATCAATTCTTCAACTACTCATGTCATTGTAGCACTTGAGGTATCTTAATTCAAGTCTAATAAGCAGATGAGTTGGTAACAAGGTGATCTAAAAACATAAAGCAAAGAAAGACAAGCAGTAATTAAGAACAAGCAACAAGATAAACAAAACAGAGACTCAAATTCAAAAATAAGATAAAGCTAAACCTCTAGATGTGAACATTGATCAGGGTGCTTTCAATGCTTAATTCATGATGCTAAGCAAACAATGCAACACTTGCAATTCTTTAGTCTAGACTTCCAATTCAGATTAATTCATTCCCATGACAGAAATCACTTTGCAAATTACTTAATCAAGACTACTTCCCATTAGTGAATAAGCAATTAACAAGCATAAGGTTCCAAGTCTAATATGACCAAACAGTCTCTTTGTGCATCAACATAAGAGCTAAGAAAGACTGAATCTTATACAGAAAGATAAAGCAAGCATCACATGATCTCAAATTCCAATCAACTTAGAACTCTAATCTAGATTAATCCTCTCATGAAGGCATTAACCTCAACACTAATCCATTTTCAAACCAAATCATCATTTGTGAAATATGAATCAATGAGCATTAAGAAACAGTTCTAATATGTCATTCATGCATTTAACAATCATTCCCATGATGAAAAAGGCATAAACCCTTAAGTTAGCTCGTTCAGGCATTTCATCAAACACCTTGTGGGTGGAGAAATGTCTAAGTTCTAGACCAGAGTGATTATCAAAGATCTAGCATTCATGCATTTAACAATCATTCCCATGATGAAAAAGGCATAAACCCTTAAGTTAGCTCATTCAGGCATTTCATCAAACACCTTGTGGGTGGAGAAATGTCTAAGTTCTAGACCAGAGTGATTATCAAAGATCTAGCATTAAGAGCAGCTAACTAAGGAGAGGAAATGAGAATCTAAACCTAAACATCACAAATCAAACATCTAAGCACCCTAATCTACACACCTAGAAGCTGAAAAGAAGACTATTCACTAATCATGCTTAACACACCTAATCTTTTGCAAGAGGTGATGTTAAACATGATTAGAAGCAAAGATAAGAAGAGAAGATGATAAGAAACACCTTTAGATTGATTAAATCCTTGAGATATCTCTTAACAAAATCTGGGTTTTTACAAAAGAGGCAAAGAGAAAAGAGAATAAAGCTTAGTCCTCATGATTAATCTCTCAAAACTATATATAGGTAGGGTTTTCCTGATGAGCCAACCCATTACAAGCTGGATATTAGCCCAAAAAAGTCCAAAAACACGACCCATATCAAAGTCATATCGACATGCCTAATCCAGATATTTTGCTAGATACTTTGTAAAGAGTTCCTTAACAAAAATATCGACCATGGGTCACCTTGATACTTTGCTCGATATTATTTCGGCGTTTGAGGTTGGAAAATATCGACCATGGGTCACCTCGATAATTTGCTCGATATTATTTCGGCGTCCCAGGTAGAAAATATCGACCACCTCTCATCTGGATGCTTCTGGTCGATATGAATGCAAACCGTCTGAACCAAAACCTTCATTACTCCCAGCTCAGTGGTCCGAACCTCGTTCTGTAAACTCTGTGAGCCAGATGGCTCTGTCAGCTAAAACTTTGATGAAGGGTACGAGTCCAGCAGACGTCGGAAGGGGCTCCGTTTCACCGGTTCTTTGAGGCGCGTCGTTTTGGTTCTTTAGCGGCTGCGAGAGATGTGTTCCTTCTGATTGGCGTAACTTTCAGCTCCGACCTCAAATTTGAGTGATCTCAAGCGTTCTGGAAACTAGACTTAACACTCTGGAATCATGAAGAAGACACCGGAGGCTTAATCTCAGTAAAAGTCCTACTTATAAGGTGATGAAGTAGAGGGATTGTCGGCTTCTATCCACTTGTCCGGTTCTGATGCATTCACACGAGGGTCTCTCCACGGCTTCTGTCCCAAATGCTCCATTTTTGCTCAAATGACCTGTAAACACTCCAAAATATAAGACTCTATAGGACCTAATGCATTTCCTATCCTAAACCAACTATAAGGACAAAAGCATTGAAAACTACCTAAATGTATGCATTAGAATTAATATTTGGACCAAAAAGGCAATCCTAAGTATGCAAATTATGAATATATCAACTCCCCCACAGTTGTCCTTTGCTTGTCCTCAAGCAAAAAGGAACAGATGAGAGAAAGAGGTTGAATGCATTGGGAGCTCATTTTTCCATTGAAAGAGAGAAGTGACCACTAAGAGAATTCAAGTTCATGCTCAATATGCAATGCAAGACCATACTCTGATGTATCAACTCAAAATTAATCTCCACAAGTTCTCCTATTCCTCAACTCTTTGCCATTCATTAAGTTTTTTACCAAGTGGATCAAATGATGCAATGTTCAAACAAGCAAAGTTTGGCTAGGGTGAGGTTATGAGACTAAAATGATCTCATCAGCGCCTGAATGGGTTCAATGCAGCAAGGGGTTCTCTCTATGAATGATCAAACTTTGGCAGAATGCAAAAGGTAAAAGGCAACCTATGCATACAAGGGCAAGAACTCATCCCACCCCACACTCTACTCAAAGTTTCTTCACTTGCTTACTTTTCACACTCCTTCCTCTCTCACTAGGGGATTCACTTTTCCTTTTCATACACAAGTCTTGGAATTCAAACTTTCCGTAGCTCTTTTTCACTTTCTTTTGTAACCTCTAGCCTCTTTTTCTTTCTTTTTAAAAAATTTGAGCTCTTTGGCTTCTTTTCTTTTCCTTTCACTTAGATGCTAGACTCTTTCTTTTCAAAACACTAGAGCTCACTTTCTTTGACTCAAAACTCCAAGACTGATTTCCTTTCTTTTTTTATCCTCTAGTTCTCACCACTCTCCTTTTCCCACTCATCTCTCCTTTTTCCACTCACCAACAAGTATTCCCCCACACTTAGTTCTTGCCAAATCTCTCAGATCTTTGATGATGGAACTTAGTACTCAATGATACTTGCCCTTGTCGCCCTAAACCTAACACTTTCTGCTAAGTTTGGTCCAAGGTTGCCTCTCAATCACACACAAATAATTGGATTGAAAGAAGGATGGGCTCAGGGTGAGGAAAACTGATCTATTATGCAGATTCAGCTATTTGAGCTAAGGAAGAGGATGGTAAAAACAGGATTCTAGCTCAAATATGTATATTGGTATCCACAAGCTCATTCAAACAATGCACCAAATGATAATTTCAAGTCAAGTTCAGGGTTCTCACTTATTAGAGTTGAGTTCAATTCAAACTTGCTTCTCAGATTCAGATCATTTCAAGCCTTGCAAGCATAGAAGTCATTTCACAAGCATATTTAATCCAAATTCTCAAAGTGATTTACTCTGAAGGAAAACCTATCATTACTCCCAGCAAGATGCAACCTATATGATGCAAGCTAGACTCAATCCTAAAATGTGAAATGCATCTACATGAGCAATTTTTTTGTGGAAAATTTTCAAAATTTTCAATTTTGTTTTTGTTTTTATATGCACATACATGAATGCAAGATGAGACTCAAGAGTGAAAAAGAAAATAAGATCAAAGCAAACATGATTAGTAGCACTAGACCCCTCCCCCACACTTAAATAACACAGTCCCTTGTGTTATAAAAGCATAAGAAAGAGGATAAACAGAAAAAAAGATGCAAAAATCAAAAGAAAGATGCAAAATGCTATGTACAAGGTTTGGAGTGGTACCTTCACATATTAAGTGTTGGAGAGGGATGTGGGTGGGTCTCTGATTGTGCTTGAACCATCCCTTTGAGCATTGGAAACCATGGTGCCGCTGCATTCATATCGACCTTTACAGCTTTTCTTTGCTCCATTTTCCTCTAGACTGCACTTAATCCATACTTAACCCTGTCCACACTTAAACAAAACATCAAAACGTCCTAAAAACAACAAAAGAAAGCATTAAAAAGAGTATTTACAAAGGATAAGCTTGGGGTGTCTCCCAAGAGCACTTTGTTTAAAGTCACTAAGTTTGACTTCTTACACTCTTTTCTTAGTGAGGGTGAGGAGGAGCATTGGTGCTCCTTGTCTTGTCCATGAACTCAAGTGTGATAGCCTTGTTCATCAGCTTTTGAACACCAGATGACCCTTTGTATATGAGCTCTTGTGTGAGGATTGCCCTGACCTTAGCAAAAGGTTTTGCTCTTCCATTGCCTTTAACCTTGTATTCAACAGCTCCATCATCAAACTTCCAAGGAGTGAGAGTTAAGACTTGAGAAGATGACTCAAGAGTTAATGGTCTGGTTCTTAGTGGGTTCTTGTCTTGAGACCCTGAGCCATTGCCTTTGTTGCTGCTGATCTCCTTCTCACTTGGTGTAGGAGATAGAGATTCCAAGCAAGCTTCATCATCACTAAAGAAATCCCCTTCAAACTCAAGATCAGGTCTTATTAGGGATTCTTTCTTTTTCTCAACAGATGCAAGGGGTTGAGCTTCTTCTATAGTTCCAATACTCCCCACATACATCATTCCATAGCGTTTCAACTCATCAGAATCATCAGATATAACTCCACAAAACCCAGCAAGAGGAGGCTTAAGAGGATAAGATACTTCATCATCTACCTTAGCAATCACCACTCTTTGAGTATCAAAGTCCATCCTTGCTCCTGTGATGTTCAGAAATGGAGTTCCAAGCAAAAGAGGTAGCTCTTTTGTCTTCTTCATCTTCATGACTACAAAATCTGTTGGAACTGTGCATTCACCAATTTTCAATGGGTAGTCTTCAAGGATTCCATATGGTTTCTTTGAGGATGAATCTCCAAAGGTGATTGACATGGGGTGATGCTTAAGACTCTTGATCCCTAGTCTCTCCACCATGTCTAAAGACATTACACTGATGCTTGATCCAGAATCACACAAAGCATTCTCCACTTTCAAATTTTCAAGAGAGCATGAGATGTAGAACTTTCCTGGGTTGCCTAGCTTGGGAATAGATTTGGGTGTCACCCTTGTTGAACCAGTGCTAGAGACTCCATCAGATGTCCTTCCTTGAACCATTCTCTGATCCTTTCCTTCAGCAATCTCAGAATCATTCTTTTTCATATCAAAACAAGCTGCCTCCCCACCTTCTTTCTCAATGTCCTCATTGAGATCACAGAACAGGAACTCAAACTCATCTATGATGGCGTCCTTATCATCTTTTGTCAGGTATTTTTCACTTGAGACATTGCCATGGAGAAGGTCCTCAATTTCTTGGACAACAGCATGATTCTCATCATTTGAGAGGATTGCGTTACAGTATTCTGTTTGATGTGCAATTGATGTCCCGGTAAAGATCTTTGAGCTTGAGAACTGCAGTGGCCCTTGTTGTTCTCTAGAGTCTTGACTTTGGAAGCAAAGGTTGAAAGTTGAGTTAGAAGATCAGAATAAGTGCAATCCACCTTGTTGTCAATCTCTGCCATTTTCTTGTTGAAGTCCATAACACCACTTGCTTGACCTTGGAGGATTTGCTGGAGCAGGTTATGTACTTCTTGATCCTTATTCCCTGAGGTCTGTTGGAGGCTTTGCTGTTGGGGAGGGGCAAAACCTTGTTGTTGAGTGTTTTGAGGATAGAAGTTCTGGTTTGGGGGATTCTTGTAGTAGGTAAAGCCCTTTTGGTAACCTTGTTGTCCACCTACAAAGTTCACCTCAGCTGTGATGTCTTCCCTTTGAAATGTGTCTTGAAACACATGATTCACATCTCTAACAAATTTGGCTGACTGATGAGAAGCTAAGAGAAGTGTGTCTAGCTTCTCATTGAGAGACTTGATGTTTCTCCTTGTCTTTTCCTCTTCAGCACTCACAGCTCCTCTTGAATTCCTTTCAAAGTCTGATCCATAAAGCTCACCACTCTGAGCTACATTCTCCACTAGGGTCATGGCATCATTGACTTCCTTGGTCATGAAATTATCATTTGAAGCTGTGCCAAGAAGAGTCTGACCTTTGGTAAAGCACCTCTGTAGAAGGTACTTAGCAGCTGAGCATCTGAGAATCCATGGTGAGGGCATTGCATGGTATACCCTCTAAATCTTTCCCAAGCCTCACAAAATGATTCATGGTTCTTCTGAATAAAACTTGAGATTTCATTTCTTAACCTTGCTGTTCTTGATGAAGAGAATAACTTGGTTAGAAATGCTCTTTTGCATTGCTCCCATGTTGTGACTGATCCTTGAGGTAGAGACTTTTCCCATTGATGAGCTTTGTCTCCCAGAGAAAAAAGAAATAGCCTCAACTTGAAACTGTCCTCACTCACTCCATTCATCTTAGTTAGATCACAAACTCTATCAAAGTTGTCAATGTGATCTAATGGGTCTTCTAATGCCACGCCATGGAACTTGTTTGATTGCACCATGTTGATCAAGCCAGATTTGATCTCAAAATCGTTTTCAGATGTTGGAGCCTGAATCCCATGTGTCTGACCCTGAGCATTGGCCTCATCACCAGCTCCTACAACTTGTATTGGACGTGGAGGTGGAGGCTCTTGCTGATTCTGGTGGTTTCCATTACCACCATGAGCCTGTTGCCCTTGATCCATACCCAACCTCTCAATGTGCACAGCTCTTTCCCTTTGTTTTCTTGCTTGACTTCTTGTGTTCATACACCTGAAAACAAAGACAGAACTTGAAAGGTTTTCAGTAAAACAAAAGAAAATGACTTGATCTCAAGAAGATCCAAAGTCCTAATGCTAGAATGAACTCTCCAATTGGCAACGGCGCCAAATTGATAGTAGGAATTTTTCAATCCTTGATCAATTCCTCAACTACTGATGTCATTGTAGCATTTGAGGTATCAATCCAAATGGAGAGATTCTAGACACTAGAACTATGAGAATTTATCTTAATTCAAGTCTAATAAGCAGATGAGTTGGTAACAAGGTGATTTAAAAACATAAAGCAAACAAAGACAAGCAGTAATTAAGAACAAGCAACAAGATAAACAAAATAGAGACTCACATTCAAAAATAAGATAAAGCTAAACCTCTAGATGTGATCATTGACCAGGGTGCTTTCAATGCTTAATTCATGATACTAAGCAAACAATGCAACACTTGCAATTCTTTAGTCTAGACTTCCAATTCAGATTAATTCATTCCCATGACAGAAATCACTTTGCAAATTACTTAATCAAGACTAATTCCCAGTAGTGAATAAGCAATTAACAAGCATAAGGTTCCAAGTCTAATATGACCAAACAGTCTCTTTGTGCATCAACATAAGAGCTAAGAAAGACTGAATCTTATACAGAAAGATAAAGCAAGCATCACATGATCTCAAATTCCAATCAACTTAGAACTCTAATCTAGATTAATCTTCTCATGAAGGCATTAACCTCTACACTAATCCATTTTCAAACCAAATCATCATTTGTGAAATATGAATCAATGAGCATTAAGAAACAGTTCTATTATGTCATTCATTTAACAATCATTCCCATGATGAAAAAGGCATAAACCCTTTAGCTCATTCAGGCATTTCATTAAACACCTTGTGGGTGGAGAAATGCCTAAGTTCTAGACCAGAGTGATTATCAAAGATCTAGCATTAAGAGCAGCTAACTAAGGAGAGGAAATGAGAATCTAAACCTAAACATCACAAATCAAACATCTAAGCACCCTAATCTACACACTTAGAAGCTTAAAAGAAGAATACTCACTAATCATGCTTAACACACCTAATCTTTTGAAAGAGGTGATGTTAAACATGATTAGAAGCAAAGATAAGAAGAGAAGATGATAAGAAACAACTTTAGATTGATTAAATCCTTGAGATATCTCTTAACAAAATCTGGGTTTTTACAAAAGAAGCAAAGAGAAAAGAGAATAAAGCTTAGTCCTCATGATTAATCTCTCAAAACTATATATAGGTAGGGTTTTCCTGATGGGCCAACCCATTACAAGCTGGATATTAGCCCAAAAAAGTCCAAAAACACGACCCAGATCAAGTTCATATCGACATGCCTAATCCAGATATTTTGCTAGATACTTTGTAAAGAGTTCCTTAACAAAAATATCGACCATGAGTCACCTCGATACTTTGCTCGATATTATTTTGGCGTTTGAGGTTGGAAAATATCGACCATGGGTCACCTCGATACTTTGCTCGATATTATTTCGGCGTCCCAGGTAGAAAATATCGACCACCTCTCATCTGGATGCTTCTGGTCGATATGAATGCAAACCGTCTGAACCAAAACCTTCATTACTCCCAGCTCAGTGGTTCGAACCTCGTTCTGTCAACTCTGTGAGACACATGGCTCTACAGCTACAACTTTGATGAAGGGTCCGAGTCCAGAAGACGTCGGCAAGGGCTCCGTTTCACCAGTTCTTTGAGGCGCGTCGTTTTGGTCCTTTAGCGGCTGCGAGAGATGTGTTCCTTCTGATTGGCGTAACATTCAGCTCCGACCTCCAAATGGAGTGATCTAAAGCGTTCTGTAAACTAGACTCAACCCTCTTGAATCCTGAAGAAGACACCGGAGGCTTAATCACAATAAAAATCCTCCTTATAAGGTGATGAAGTAGAAGGGTTGTCGGCTTCTATCCACTTGTCCGGTTCTGATGCATTCACACGAGGGTCTCTCCACGGCTTCTGTCCCAAATGCTCCCTTTTTGTTCCAAATGACCTGTAAACACTCCAAAATGCAAGACTCTATAGGACCTAATGCATTTCCTATCCTAAACCAACTATAAGAACAAAAGCATTGAAAACTACCTAAATGTATGCATTAGAATTAATATTTGGACCAAAAATGCAATCCTAAGTATGCAAATTATGAATATATCATTGTGCTATTATCAACCGGTTCTATCATGGTATGATCCTGGTTCTCCATTCCAAATATATGTGAATAACATATTCAATTCACATATTGCCATGATTTTCAAGGATGTAATATGGCCAATATATTTTGATTTGTATAAGTCTTTCAAGAACTCTGTCTAGCTCCTCTCTTGTTGGAGTTATAATATAATCACATGCCAGTAATTCAGTAGTATTAAGAACTTCAATAAAAAATTGCATAGTCACCTGATTTCGACCAAATCTCAAACCAACAGCTCTTTGAACTTTACTGTTCCCACATATCCGTAAAAACATTGCCACACTTTCTTCAATGCTCATATTTAATATTGGTTGCAGATTGTATTTTGTTTGTAGTGTATCATATAACATTATAAAACATAGTAATAACATTTGTAGTAACTGAAGACAAGCCCTACCATCTTGTTCTTGTTGTAGTTGAGACCAAACCTTTATCTGTTATGACTGGTGCTTTTTCAAACACTACAAAAAAATAGTGATATTGCAATTAAGAATATTTGTTGCAATATACCAAGATATTGTTGCAAAAATAGAATTTGCAATAAAAGTACTACATATTTTATATTGTCGCTGTTTGCATGTTGCAAATTCATATTTGTTACACATACATCGCAAATTTTGCAATTAATTGATTTCTTATTATATTTTTTGTATAAATGCAACAGTATTTTCACAGCAAAACTGGTTCCATAATTGCAGCATATCTTGCAATTCTTAATCATTGCAAATTATTGCTACGACTTGCAAATCTTTTTATTTGTTCAATGTATATTTTCAACACAGAATTTTGCTATTTTTTTTATTTTCTATATTTATTGAACACATGCGTTATTAATTGTGATGATTTATTAGTATTTAACTTTTTAACTATTTTTTAAAACAATAGCTGGAACAATAAAAAAAAAAGTAATTAAATATATTAAATAACCGAAAATAGTAACATCTAACAAATCATAAATATATAGACAAAAATATAGTTAAAACATGTAAGTAATCACTCTGTTTTTACTTTTACACTAGCTGATTATAGACAAGAACAAAACAATTTCGGTAAAACGTTCCAACCCTTAACATTTTGAATCTTTTCTTTGTTTTATGTATTCCTTTGAAAAACCTCCTCTAATTATGCCGTTTGACTGATGTGAATCTCCAAATCAGTGAAGTATTTAATTTCTTCCCTCTAGCAAGTAAAAAGTTGACCGTAAATCTCTTCATCCATCTGAAATTTTTCTTTAAAAAACAAAGTTAATATTGAACGAAAAAAATGATGTGTCTACTGCGTGAGGGAACAAGTTTTACCCTTAATAAAAACAAATGAAAGCCGCAAGTGCACAGCTAATCAGTTGTAGTATTTAAGGATCGAATCCACAGAGATTTGTGTGCCTGGTATTCTTCTACGGTTTCTAACTTTATGTCTAGACTAGATTGGTTTTAGGGGTTGGTTTTTTGTCACAGATTAAACTAAAACGAAAGAAAGCAAATAAATATATCCTAGAAAGCAAGTAGAAAAATCGAATGAAAGCAAATGAAGCAAGCAGAATATCGAACTAAAGCAAATGAAATACAGATCTAAATAAGCAAGTAAAAATCGATTGGTTTGTAAACTATGGCTAAAAACGTTGAGCTTTTGGGAACTCTACATGGATCATAATCGGTTTTAACACTAGGGATTATAGATTGGGATTGACGGATATCGAAATATAGGGTTCTAGAGCTAGAGTACGGTGATATGACTACGTCACTGTCATAATCATAACCAATTGTTTCTCGCAACCCTGACCAGTAGGTTTCCACTCTGGCCCTGGAAGGAAGAGAACGCAAGAGCTGCACAGGACTCGTCAGTACTCACGATTTCGCTGCAGGTAGGTTACCACTCCTACGGAAAAATCGCCTGTTTCATTCTAGGTCTGATACTTAATGAAAACTCTCGCAACACTAACTATCTAGATCAGATACTAGGTGATCAATCAAGCATACATGCAATAAGAACAAGAATAACAGAGAACAAAGTTAAAATCCCAGATCTATAAACCTAGAAGTCTTAATCGATTATGAGAGCCCCTTTTGGGAACCCTAAGCCCAACTCAGGATCTACTCAGACATGGCTGAGGTCGACATCATCATTGGTTTTAATAAAAGTAATCAAAAACAGTAAAGAAAAGAGATGTAAGAAAGCTTCACTATTGAAGAACTCAGAGTTGAACAATCTTCTCTAAAAATCGCATAAAACGGCTAAAGGAAAAGGGTTTCTGTAAAAGTATGAAGGTGGTTGTCTAAAAACGACCTAAATGAAAAATATTTATAGTCTTCAATACTCCATGGTCTCTAGGGTTTCGGAATTGAGGCAGAGAAATGACTTTGGGCTTCAAAAATATGGGCTTTTAATCGGAGTTGGCCGGCCGCGGTCGGGAGTAACGTGACCGCGGGAAACAGAGGCTTGGCCGCGGTCGTGAAGCTTGTGACCGTTGGAAATAGGCTGGTGGCCGCGGTCGCGTGACTCGCTGGCCGTCTTCGAGTGTCTCCGGGGCAAATGGAATATCTTGAGATCCAACCGTTGGAATGTCTCCAAACCAAGTGCATTTGAAAGCTTGTTGATTCTTCTATAAATTATCCAATTTGAGGGTGATCAGACGGTGAGAAGGGCTTCGTCTCTCTATGAGAGTTCTAACGGTCTGCATTTATCCAAAAGAGTCGTTTTGTTCCAATTTATGTCTCTTTATCCCAAATTACCTGAAAAATCTTTTAAAATCCGAAAACATAGAAATCCTTTGAAAACCTTTGAAAATGGAGTAAAAACACCTGTAAAAGACATTAAATTGATCCATAAAAATGGTCACAATCTGGTGTTATCAACTCCCCCAGACTTAGTCTTTTGTTTGTCCTCAAACAAAACAAAGGCCAAATCTCGGTGAGAGGTTTGAAAACGCAGGAACTAAACAAAATCTCAGAGACTAAGCTTCTAGACTAATATCAATCATGATACATCAATCGGGAATAGCCTAGAAAATTCTCACTAGTATTACGGGCATAACTAGTCCGTTAATCCGTCACGCGGAAATCTATTGCACTAAGATCTAACTTCCGGTCAACTAACTCTTAACATTTATTAAAAATTTCGGTGGTTCTCATCAAAGAAAGTATAAGCAAGGCAATCTAGGCTAGGTGTGAAAAGGGTTATTCTAGGGGTAGGCTTAAAGTGTTTACGGGTTACCTGAAGATCTGGAGGATGCAAGATATTATGCAAAACCGCAAGAGAGAGTGAAGCTGTTGGTATCCACAGTTTTCAGTCACTTTCTTCTTGCCATAGATTTCCAGTCTTCTTCCTCAGGTTCTCTCCTAACTCCCCCAGACTTAGATAATTGTAAATCTTTATAAACCATAGCTCTTCAAACGAATAGTGGTTGCTTCTTGCTCCAAAATTTTCGACAATCTAAGACTTATTAGGCTTTTGTTTCCCTCTCTTCATTCATTTTTTTTTTTTTTGAAACAGGGAACACCTTTAGATAGAGAGTCATAGAGAGCACGAAATTACCAATAAAAATCAGTCTTGTAAAGCTTAATAAGGTTTCTGATACTCTTCCTTCCCAATTTCATTCAGTTTTCCTCGTGAGTGACTGAAAACTGCGTCGCTCCTCTTCTTTCTGACGTTTTTGCACATATCTTCTGATATAAACTAAAGAGAGAATGCATGGGGATTGAAAATAAGGGTTTTGGGTTTAGGGTATGGTATCAGATTGATGTGATCATGGAACCAGAGGCTGAACCGCGGGTTGAAGATCAGGTCGTCGAGCAGGGGCCTTGGTCATTCCAGACGGGCCAATGACGAGATCACGCACCGAAAGGTTGGCAGGAGCCGTTCAGAAGATACTTACCGAGCTCAGGAACCAGAACATGGAACCAGAAACAACCGAAGCTGTGACCCTTCTCACGTACCAGGGTACTTACTGACTTCGGCCTGGTATAGTTTTTGGTACTCTTTTTCCTTACATCCGGGTTTGTCCCAATGGGTTTACCGGGTAGGGTTTTAATGAGGTCAAAGGCTATACCACCACACGGCCGCGGTTCAGTACGTGCTTGGTTCACGGGTCAGGAGTTCAAGAGTCATTTTCGCTGGAGCAGCTCAGGGGTCAGTCAAAGCTAGGCGAAGAGTCAGTCCAAGTTTTTAGTCAAACTCATTTATTTTCTTTGTAATTTCCTATGCATGACCCTTGGTCTGATCCGCCCCTATATAAAGGGATGAACCCTTCTCATTTTCATTCATTCGCTTTCTTAATAAAATTTTGAGACTTTTCTCCTTTGTTCTTTTGAGAACTTTGTTGATTCTCAGGTGGTTAGCCTAGAATTATTTTCGGTTTATCAAGTTCAATCCATAGAACTTGACGCAGCCTTCGTCTGCAAAGTTTAAAGTTTTCGTTTGTCGTAATCGGGGCTTAGGGATTTTCGGGAACCTAATTCTCACGCCTTAACATCCTTTTACCGACGAGTTCTTTTTGTCTTTGTTCCACCCCCTTGTTTCAAATTATTCTTCGTGAGTTTGGGCCTAAGGATTTTCGGAAATCTTTCTCTCACGCCTTAGCATCTACTACAAGAATCGTTCAGAGTCAAGGATCTATCAACCCGACCGGACCAAGTGTGTGACAATCCTTTGGGAAATCGTATCAAGTGGTATCAGAGCCACACACTTGTAGACTTCGGTATTATCTTTCCTTTGTCTTTTTAACTTCCGCCTTATCTCATCTTTTTTTTTTTGTAATTTTCCAGATCTATTTAAAAAAAAAAATGAAAATCAGTCAAAAAAAAAAAAAAAAAGAAAGATCTGTGAACTCAAAATTCTTTTCTTTCTATCTTCTCTTTTTCTTCTTCATACCCGCTTAATTTTCCGATTTGGTTTTGGGTCTACATCGGTCTCAATTTAGTTCCTTCAGAACCGAGGAGAGTCTGTCGTGTGTGTGAGAATATTAAGAGTGCTGAAAGAAACACTGAGTGAAACACCAAGTGAAGAATTTTTAATACTAACGTGTTTATTCTTTTAGCGAGGTACCAACTTTTATGTCATCGGGTCCTTATTCAGACTCAGGTGGACAGTGAAACTACTACACCTTTCGTGACGGGAACCACATTCGTTGGATCAATCCGGAAGAAATAGACGCCAAGCTCAACCAAATCACCGAGCTGATGGAACGTATGAACCAGAAAATGGATCGGCTGGAGATGCAGCCACGGCAATCCGATGGAAAACGAAGTAATGGCCGAAACCGTGACGAGCCAGACCATCTAAAGAGAGATCGCAACCAGGAAGAAGTCTTAGACAATCCGTTTTACGCAGACGGTTAAACATCTGGAGGAAGCCGTACCAGACTGCGATACAACCGAGGCGTTCATCGAGATCGGACTAATCGACGCGGGCCGAATCACGGGTCAGACCGCGGTCGAGAGGAACTGTACCATGGGCGATACAACGCGGCCCGAGAACGTGAACTAGTTGACCAAGAGCCGTACCGCGGAGGAGAGCGGTACGAACCAGATGCAGCCCGAGGCTGACCTGATAACGCCCTTTTACGGGAAGAACGATCCCGATGCTTACCTGAAGTGGGAGAAAAAGATTGAGATCGTGTTTGGATGCCAGAATTTTACGGCGAGGAAGAAGATCAACCTGGCAGCTACAGAGTTCCACGGCTATGGTGTGGATTGGTGGGATCAGATCGTCACCAACCATAGACGGAACGGGAATCGACCCGTTGAGACATGGGACGAGATGGTGGGTCTAATGCGATGACGGTTTGTTCCGAGCTACTACAACCGGGAATTACACAACAAACTTCAGCGATTGACCCAAGGCACTAAAAACATTGAGGATTACTACCAAGAGATGGAGCGGCTGATGCTCAAGGCTGACGTGGAAGAACCGGAAGATGCTACTATGGCGCGGTTCCTCAGCGGTATGAACCAAGACATGCAGGATCGTATAAAGATGGAGACCTACCAGAGCTTGTCTGATATGTACCATAAGGCCATACTTGTGGTACAGCAGTTGAGGAGGAAGTGCACTACCCGGTATGGATCCAGCTCACGGCCCAACGACAAACCGAGCTATCCTTCCCGACCCGAAACCAAGCCTAAGACTGAATCTAAGCCGACTTCATCCACAGCCGATTACAAAGGCAAGACCGAGGCTACACCGGTCAGGAACAGAGACATTGAGTGCTTCATGTGCAGAGGCAAGGGACACTACGCCAACAAGTGTTCGAACCAGCGAGCTATGCTACTCCTTGATTCCGGAGAGATTATTACCGACGATGAAGAGGACACAGGACCGGTCTATGATGACGAGGAGGAACACGCTGCTGAGGGTGAGTTGCTTGTGTCTAGGCGTGTTCTTATTTCTCAAGAACCGGTTAGAGACGAAGAACAGCGGGAGAACCTGTTCCATACCCGATGCATGGTCATGGGTAAGGTTTGTAGTTTGGTGATCGATAGTGGGAGTTGCACCAATGTGGCGAGCCAAACCATGGTTGAGAAACTGGGCCTAGAGACCGTGAAGCACCCACAGCCTTACAGCTTGCAGTGGTTGAACAATCAAAGACAACTCAAGGTGACTAAGCAAGTATCAGTTCATTTTTCCATTGGCCGCTATGAAGACGAAGTTCTATGCGACGTGTTGCCTATGGAGGCCGGCCATATATTGCTTGGTAGACCGTGGCAGTTTGATCATAAGACGTTCCATGACGGCTACACTAACAACCACACCTTTGAACATAAAAGCCGGAAGATCACACTTGCTCCTTTGTCACCGCGGGAAGTCTACCTTGATCAGCTCAAACTTGAGCAAAACAGCAAAGGTAAAAACGTTCTGAGTGACCCCTCAAACACTACTTCCACTAAAAATGAGAGTGAGGGAATGATAAAAACCCAGCAAATGGTCTTTGAGAGTGAACCCGGGAGGTCAAACACTTCTTTATTTGTGAGGCCGAGTGAGATCAAGCATGCTATGCTTTTGAGACAACCTTTTGTCTTACTTGTTTTTAAAGAAGCTTTGGCTAACCTTTTGTCTTACTTGTTTTTAAAGAAGGTTTGGCTGACGTATTTCTGGAGGACAACCCAGGCGGCTTACCACCGATCCGAGGGATCGAACATCAGATTGATTTCGTGCCTGGTGCCTCATTGCCAAACCGATCTGCTTACCGAACCAATCCGGTGGAGACTAAGGAGGTACAACGGCAAGTCGACGAGCTTATGGCCAAGGGTTATATCCGGGAAAGCATGAGTCCATGTGATGTACCTGTGTTGCTGGTGCCAAAGAAGGATGGAACCTGGAGGATGTGCGTGGACTGCAGAGCCATCAATAACATAACAGTTAAGTATCGCCATCCCATTCCGAGGTTAGATGATATGTTAGACGAATTGCATGGGTCTTGCATATTTTCCAAGATTGATTTGAAAAGTGGATATCACCAAATCCGAATGAAGGAAAGTGATGAACGGAAAACGGCTTTCAAAACTAAGCACGGTCTTTATGAGTGGCTAGTCATGTCCTTTGGTCTTACCAGTGCACCTAGTACTTTCATGCATTTGATGAACCATGTCCTTAGGTCTTTTATAGGTGTTTTTGTTGTAGTTTACTTTGATGATATTTTGATTTACAGCAAGACCTTAGAGGAACACGTTTTACATTTGAGAAAGGTGTTAGATGTGCTTAGGCAAGAACGGCTGTTCGGAAATTTCAAGATATGCTCTTTTTGTACGGATAACTTAGTCTTTTTAGGATTTGTTGTGAGCTCGCATGACATTCAGGTTGATGAAGAAAAGATCAAGCCCATTCGGGATTGGCCAAGTCCAAAGACAGTTGGAGAAGTCAGAAGCTTTCACGGACTGGCTGGGTTCTATCGGCGGTTTGTCCGAGACTTCAGCACCATAACCGCACCATTGACCGAGGTCATCAAAAAGGATGTGGGCTTCAAGTGGGAACATGTTCAAGAGGACGCCTTCCAGCTTCTGAAACACAAGCTTACTCATGCACCCTTACTTGTCTTACCATATTTCTTTAAAACTTTTGAAATTGAATGTGATGCATCAGGTGTAGGTATCGGGGCTGTGCTGATGCAGGAAAGGAAGCCGGTCGCGTTCTTTAGTGAGAAGCTGGGTGGAGCCACTCTTAACTACCCAACCTATGACAAAGAGCTCTACGCCTTGGTCCGTGCACTTCAGACGTGGCAACATTACCTGTGGCCGAAGGAGTTCGTGATTCACACGGATCACCACTCTCTCAAGCATCTTTAGGGCCAGCAGAAGTTGAACAAGAGGCATGCCTGATGGGTGGAGTTCATAGAAACGTTTCCGTATGTGATCCAATACAAGCAAGACAAGAAAAACGTCGTGGCCGATGCTTTGTCCCGAAGATACACACTGATCTCTACCCTGGACGCCAAGGTCCTTGGTTTCGAACTGATCAATGAAGCTTATGCTTCTGATCCAGATTTCCAGGGAGTTTACGAATACTGTCTTAAGTTTGCTTCGGGAAAATACTTTCGGAATGATGACTATCTGTTTTATGAGAATCGCCTTTGCATACCTAACGTTTCTCTTCGTGATTTACATGTTAGGGAAGCTCATGGAGGCGGTCTTATGGGACATTTGGAGTAACTAAGACTCTGGTCGTGGTTCAGGATCACTTTTTCTGGCCACACATGAAACGAGATGTGGAACGGATCTGCAGCCGGTGCACGACCTGTAAGTACGCTAAGTCCAAAAACCAAAACCAAGGTCTGTACTCTCCTTTACCCATTACTATTACACCTTGGACCGACATATCGATGGACTTTTTGTTAGGTCTGCCTAGGACTAGACGTGGTAGGGACTCGATCTTTGTTGTGGTAGATAGATTTTCGAAAATGGCACATTTTATACCATGCCATAAGACCGACGATGCATCGAATGTTGCTGATTTGTTCTTTATAGAAGTTGTGCGTTTGTATGGAGTGCCTAGGACCATAGTCTCGGATAGAGATACAAAGTTCCTTAGCTATTTCTGGAAGACCCTTTGGTCTAAATTAGGAACCAAGCTTTGTTTCTCTATGACTTGTCACCCACAGTCCTACGGTCAAACCGAGGTGGTCAATAGGACCTTGTCTAGTCTTTTGAGATCTGTGATTAAGAAGAACATTAGGACTTGGGAAGATTGTTTACCCCATGTCGAGTTTTGCTTACAATCATGTTGTGCATTCTAGTACTTTGTATTCACCATTTCAGTTTGTTTATGGTTTTAATCCGCTTACAACTTTGGATCTAACTCCTTTACCTCTGAGTGAACGTGTAAGCATGTATGGCAAAAAGAAAGCTGATTTGGTTAAGCAGATGCATGAGAAAGCCCAGAAGAATATCGAGCATAAGACGGAGATGTACCGGAAGTATGCCAACAAAAATCGGACCAAAGCCGTGACCCTTCTCACATACCCGGGTACTTACTGACTTCGGCCTGATGGGTTTTTGGTACTCTTTTTCCTTACATCCGGGTTTGTCCCAATGGGTTTACCGGGTGGGGTTTTAATGAGGTCAAAGGCTATACCACCACACGGCCGCGGTTCAGTACGTGCTTGGTTCACGGGTCAGGAGTTGAAGAGTTATTTTTGCTGGAGCAGCTCAGGGGTCAGTCAAAGCTAGGCGAAGAGTCAGTCCAAGTTTTTAGTCAAACTCATTTATTTTCTTTGTAATTTCCTATGCATGACCCTTGGCCTGATCCGCCCCTATATAAAGGGATGAACCCTTCTCATTTTCATTCATTTACTTTCTTAATAAAATTTTGAGACTTTTCTCCTTTGTTCTTTTGAGAACTTTGTTGATTCTCAGGTGGTTAGTCTAGAATTATTTTCGGTTTATCAAGTTCAATCCATAGAACTTGACACAGCCTTCGTCTACAAAGTTTAAAGTTTTCGTTTGTCATAATCGGGGCTTAGGGATTTTCGGGAACCTAGTTCTTACGCTTTAACATCCTTTTGCCGACGAGTTCTTTTTATCTTTGTTCCACCCCTTGTTTCAAATTGTTCTTCGTGAGTTTGAGCCTAAGAATTTTTGGGAGTCTTTCTCTCACGCCTTAGCATCTGTTCCAAGAATCGTTCGGAGTCAAGGATCTATCAACCTGACCAGACCAAGTTTGTGACAATCCTTTGGGAGATCGTATCACAGATAAAGATGAACTGGCCATCTAGGATGACAAAGAGTGGTAAATTTGAGGGTAAAAGACGTCCTAGATGTATATCTCGATGCCTACCTAAAATCAATGATGAGAAAATTAGATATCTATATTAAGGTCAAATAAGATGAGCTAGTATATCCTGTCAGAAAGAATCTTCATGAATAGAAGTCTTCTGGTGGTAGTTCGTAGTGCAAGTACTCTAGCTACCGCCTAGTCTAGTGCTAATCACAAATGAGCTATCATGCGTAGTGTAGAAGCGTGCAGTCTGAATCATCATAGTTTTGTATCAAACATTCCTGAAAAATACTTAAGGTCGAATAGGTAACATATTAAAATTTAAAAAATACTTGAAATTTTGAAAGCAAACGCAAGAAAATGAATAGTACGGATAGACATCCTCCCCCAGACTTAAATCACACTGTCCCCAGTGTGAAAAAGTTAGTGAGAAGATGGTGAATAAAAGCGAAAATAAAATAAGATAAAAGAAAAGAAAATGATGATAAAACCGTGATGGCTGTCAAATGACAGTGAAGTGCTGATCAATCACTCATCCTCCGATGTGTCTGCTTCGAACTGGTGCTGCTCCTGTAGGAAGGTGACAACGCGCTCAAAGCGTCGTCCTTGTCTTTCAACTCTGCGCTCCAGATCAGAATGTGTGTGTGATGATGTCGATGATGAAGTGTGGCTGGTCGAAACAGATGGCTGAAAGTGAGCACGGGCTGCAGCTGCATCGCGCTTTGCCTTGGCCATTATGTATTGGCCAATGGTGAATGGTAGACAAGGCACAGATGGTAAAAACTCATCAGGTTCCGGAGTCCATCGCAGACGTCCTCCGTTACACAATCTCGGGACTGATGCTGAGGGTAAACAGACTCGGTGCTCCTCGGTGCCAGTGCAATACTTGTAACCGAACCTGTCTTGATCGAAAGTGGCACGAGAGATAGTGTGATCGCGAGAGAGATAGAATAGGTCATACCAGACTTCGGGAAGTGGATCATCAGAAGAGAAATTGAATCTTACAGCTTGTAGTATCGCTGTAATAGTGCTCCCATAAGCTAGTGTAGCGTCCTTGCAACCATGTAAGTCATGCTTCACCTTCACCATGTTCTGTGCTATGATCCAGGCAAAGCAGGCAAGTCGTGGGTCGTCCATAAATGGCATCTGAAGTGTAATGAGCTCAGTCTTCAAAACACATCCCATGTTGGCTCTAGAGAAAATCGTGTGTGCTAAGAGTTTGTGCACAACTCTCACTGCAGGATGAGTAAGAAGGGCTGACTTGGATCTCCCGCTATCATAGACGCCATGACCCATCTCTCTCCATAAGTCAAAATCGGGTTCTTCTTCAAGGTGAATGCCATCAGTGTATGGAAGCTTAAGAGCTTCACAAAGTGTAGAAATGGTGAGTGAGTAGGTCTGTCCGCGGATAGAGAACGACAAGATGCCGTCAGATGCTCTGGGGTTCCTCCTCTTCGTGTGGTGGAGGGTGACAGTTTCTAAGAACTCGCAGACTCGGATAAGTAGGAAGGTTCAGCTCCATGTAGGGTCTCAGCTTAAGTGCATCGATGTACCAGATTACATCTTCTCTAATCCCAAGCATCTCGAGTGTATGATAATCAATGCAGGGCGTCGGTTTGATGTTCAGCTTTTTGAAACGTCTTGCATAGTCCACTCTCGGGTTGGTCTCTTTCCCAATATATCGAATCTGTGGTGGCTCGGGAATTGCTCGTGTTTCTCTTGAGTGCTGAAGCAGCCTCATCACGTAGTTTCTTCTTCTCGGTCTGGCTTGGTTCAGCATGTACTCTCCAAGAGTACTATCATCGGGAATTTTCTCAGAGCTGTCACCAGTGCGACGGCTTCTTCGGGATCTGGTTTGTTCCATTTTTCCTACAAGACGAGATGATTCTTGGAAAAAGAGTGAATATGGATGCTGATTTTAACACATTAGCGATCAGTCACACTAATCATAGTATCAAGAGATTAGTTAAAACCAAAAGCAAACATAATTAACATAGAATCAAAGAAATCGAGTAGTTCATGACCAGATTCGGATTTTTGATGTTCTCAACATAGAAATCTTCTAAAAATTGGTTTAAGTGAGCGATTTCCATGTCAAATGAATAGGTTACCTAATACTAATCACTAATCACACAAGACTAAATCAAATTCATCAATTTTGCTGTTCCAAATTTGATTTTTATAAAGCATGTAGAATCCAAATTTCAAAAATCTCAATTCCTCTTAAGCTAGGTGTTAAAATCGATTTTCAGATAACCTAGAAGGATAATCTATTGTTCTTAAGCTATTTCCACCATTAATAAACCAAGATGTGGGTTTTTTAAGAAAACCCTAAATTCTAAAATCAATTAAAAATGACGAGTTTGATCTTCATACCTTGCTGGAAAGAGAGATTTGATAATAGATTTGAGATCAGCTTTGAAAAAGAGTGAGGTTTGGGCCAAGAATTTCTTGAAAAGCTTAAGAATTGAAAAAGATGTTTTATCTCCTAAATCTCCAAGTCTTTTGGAAGAGAAGAGAAAAAGAAGTTTTGATCCAAAAAGTGCGTTTCCTTTCTTAAAAAGCGTTTTTGTAGCAAAAACGGAAATTTCCGGGAATTTAAAAGCTTACGGGAACTTATCTTTCTTGTCTTGTTCGCAACAGGGGGTTTAAAACTTATAGAAAATCTTAATGGGTTTTTCCGGGAATGTTTCGGGAATCATCGAATCACCGGGAATCACCGGGAATCACCGGAATTCACCAGGAATCACCGGAAACTTTTGAAAAGCAGCGGAAGTCCGAGTTCCCGCCTCAACGAACAATGGCCGCGGTCAGGAGACGCGCGACCGCGGTGATCATAAGCTCGGCCGTGGTCACATCCACGGTGCCGCAGTCGATGATGCTGATAACTAAGAGTTTTCAAGGCTCTAAATGAGGGGTTATCAATTCCTTTTGTCACTTTGCAGTACAAAGGGTATCAATCCATCATGTGTAGACACTAAGATACAGGATCAGTTCTTAATTCAAGCCAAATGAGTGAGGTTTTGATGTTACTTACACTAAACAAGCTTAGAACAAGAATTAAAGCTAATGATCAACTTAAACAAGCAAGTAAATAAGCTAAATGAGATGAGAACGTATGTATGATGATGAGAAAGGTCTTAGACATGATAGTGGATTAGGGCGCCTTTGATGATGAACTAGTGAGCTAATGAATCATGTGATCAAGCAAACCATTCAACTTAAACATCATTAACTAAGCTAATCCTCTCATGAAGGCATTAACTTCTATGTTAAAACAGTTTCTAACCTAATCATCATTAGTGAAACATTAATCAACAAGCATTAAGAACCAGTTTAATCTGTCATTTAAACATATAAACAATCATTCCCATGATGAATAATACTTAAACCTCTAACAACCTTGGTTCAGGCATTTCATCAAACACTTTTGGTGCATGAAATGCCCAAAATCTAGACCACATATGATGTGTATGGATCTAGCATAGAGAACAGGTTGTAGAGAATGGAATATGAATGATCTAACCCCTAAGCTCACTAATCTACCATCTAAGCACCCTAATCTACATATCTAAGACCTTAATATGGGGATTACTCACTAATCATAATCAACACACTAGATCCTTTGCAAGATGTGCTGTTAATCATGATTAGAAGTGTGAAAATGAAGATAAAGATGATAGATTAAGAAGATATCAGCTTTAAACACACAAAAGGTCTTTGATTTCTCTTGATTCAAACTCTCATAAAGGGAATATTTCTCTTCAAAGGAGTCTTTCACAAAAGAGGCAAAGAAAATTGGAGGAATAAAGCTTAACCTAATCATTGATGTCTCAAAACTATTTATACTAAGGGTTTTTTTAATGAGCCAACCCTTAACAAACAGGATATTGGCCCATTAAAGTCTTAAAATTCGGACTGGATCGAAAGAAATATCGACGTGCTGCTGGTCGATAGTTTGGTCGATAGTTTGCAAAGCTTCTCTTAACAAAAATATCGACCAAACACCTGGTCGATGGTTTGGTCGATATTATTTCGGCGTGATTGGCTGAAAATATATCGACATGCTCCACCTCGATATTCTGGTCGATAATATTTCGGCGCTCCAGGTTGGAAATATCGACCAAACTATCGAGGTTCGTTCTGGTCGATAGGAATGCATGCCGCTTGAACCAAAACCTCCATAACGTCTAGATCAGTGGTCCTAACCTCGATCTGTCAACTCCACGAGCCAGATGGCTCCGTCAGCTACAACTTTGATGAAGGGTCCGAGTCCAGCAGGCATCGGCAAGGGCTTCGTTCCACCGGTTTACTGAGGCGCGTCGTTTCGGTCCTTTAGCGGCCGCGAGAAATGTTTTCCTTCCGGTCCCCATAACTTTCAGCACACAGCTCCAAATCAAACAATCTCAGGCGTTCCGGAAACTAGACTCATCCCTCTTGAATCTTGATGAAGGCACCAAAGGCTGGATCGCAATGCCAATGCTCCGTCTAGGGCGATAAACTGAGAGGGAATGTCGGCTTCTATCCACTTGTCCGGTTCTGATGCACTCACCCGAGGGTTTCTCCACGGCTTTTGTCCCAAATGCTCCTTTTTGGCTCCAAATGACCTGTAAACACTCCAAAATGCAAGATTCTATAGGATCTAATGCATTTCCTATCCTAAACCAACTATAAGGACAAAAGTATTGAAAACTACTTAATTGTATGCATGAGACTCAATATTTGGACCAAAAATGCCATCCTAAATGATGCAAATTATGAATATATCAACTCCCCCACACTTGTTCTTTGCTTGCCCTCAAGCAAAAATAACAAATGAGAGAAAGAGGTTGAATGCATTGGGAGCTCATATTTCCTTTGAGAAAAGTGACCACTAAGAGAATTCAAGTTCATGCTCAATATGCAATGCAAGACCATACTCAGATATAACAACACAACAAGAAATCTCCACAAGTTCTCTTATTCCTAAACTCTTTGACATTCATTAAGCTTTTAACCAAGTGGATCAAATGATGCAATGTCTAAACAAGCTGGTTTGGCTAGGGTGAGGTTATGAGACTAAAATGATCTCATCAGCGCCTGAGAGGGTTCAATGCAGCAAGGGATCTCTCTATGAATGACCAAACTTTGGCAGAATGCTAAAGGTAAAAGGCAACCTATGCATACAAGGGCAAGAACTCATCCCACCCCACACTCTACTCAAAGTTTCCTCACTTGCTTACTTTTCACACTCTTTCCTCTCTCACTAGGGGGTTCACTTTTTCTTTCCATGCACAAGTCTTGGAGTTCAAACTTTCATAGCTCTTTTTCACTTTCTTTTGTAACCTCTAGCCTCTTTTTTCTTTCTTTTTAAAATATTTGAGCTCTTTGGCTTCTTTTCTTTTCTTTTCACTTAGAGGCTAGACTCTTTCTTTTCAAAACACTAGAGCTCATTTTCTTTGACTCAAAACTCCAAGACTGATTTCTTTTCTTTTTCTATCCCCTAGTTCTCACCATTCTCCATTTATTTCCACTCATCTCTCCTTTTTCCACTCACCAACAAGTATTCCCCCACACTTAAATCTCGCCAAATCTCTCAGCTCCTTGATGATGGAACTTACTCACAATGAGACTTGCTCTTGTCGCCCTAAACCTAACACTTTCTGCTAAGTTTGGTCCAAGGTGGCCTCTCAATCACACACAAACAATTGGCTTGAAAGAAGGATGGGTTCAGGGTGAGGAAAACTGATCTATTATGCAGATTCAGCTATTTGAGCTAAGGAAGAGGATGGTAAAAACAGGATTCTAGCTCAAATATGTATAATGGTATCCACAAGCTTATTCAAACAATGCACCAAATGATAATTTCAAGTCAAGTTCAGGGTTTTCACTTATTAGAGTTGAGTTCAATTCAAACTTGCTTCTCAGATTTATATCATTTCAAGCCTTGCAAGCATAGAAGTCATTTCACAAGCATATTTAGTCCAAATTCTCAAAGTGATTTACTCTTAAGGAAAACCTATCATTGCTCCATTGCATAATGCAACCTATATGAAAATGCAAACTAGACTCAACCTAAAATGTGAATGCAACTACATGAGCATTTTTTTGTGATTTTTTTTTAGATTTTTCAATTTTTTTTGGTTTTTATATGCACTTAGATGAAACTATATGAATGCATGCAAGAATGAGACTCGAGACTCAAAGTGGAAAATAAGAATCAGAAAAACAAGATTAGTAAAAGATGAAACTCTTCCCCCACACTTAAATAACACAGTCCCTTGTGTTATAAAAGCATGAAGGAGAAGTGCAAAGAAAAATCACAAAATGCAAATAGAAAACAAGCTAACTACATGCATATATACAGAGATGGAGTATTACCTTCTCAAGGACTTAGAGATGGGGCTGGAGACCCCATGGAGTAGGACGGGTTGGAAGACTGGTCTGATGGTGATTCCATTGCTGCTCTCTTGGCCTTGAGCTCATCTTCATCCGAGTCTTGTCCATGCGGCTCATCACAGCTCCTGAGTGGTTCACTTTGGTGAGAGCTTTCACCAACTTCTCCCCTTTGGAACCTCTCCAACTTAGCATTGAGCTTTTTTATCTTTGTACCCATCTTCTTGAATGTCTCAACCAGAGT
Source organism: Eutrema salsugineum (assembly GCF_000478725.1). Classification (NCBI taxonomy): domain Eukaryota; kingdom Viridiplantae; phylum Streptophyta; class Magnoliopsida; order Brassicales; family Brassicaceae; genus Eutrema; species Eutrema salsugineum. Next base: position 5,139,915 of record NW_006256867.1, read on the forward strand.
AGAAACTGTGCCAACCAACTTCTTTATGTTCTTGTCTTGCCAGCGGTTCCATCTTCTCCAGCTCTTTGTGCGGTAATGAGCAGGTGTTGTGGCATCATCAGGCATCTTGCCATCATAAGAAGAGAAATTGTATCTCTTGCTCCCATAGACAGAGTTTTGATCAGCAGTTCCATCATCAGGAGCATCACCTGCTGCTTGAGAATTGGTGGTATTCTTTCTTAGCTGTTGAATTGGTGGGCAAATCTCAGGGTTGTAATGCAACTCCTTGGTGATATAGAACTTGATGTTCTTTCTCTCTGAAAGGGAAATGAGTGATGGGCTTGGCAGTAAGACTTTGACCTATACTTCCCCAAGGGTGAGATTGTAGGCATAAGAATTTCCCACAACTCCTTCAATGAAGTTTGTCTTGGCAAGATGCAACTGATCCATGAGCTTAAAAGGCTTTGGATTACCACTTAGCACAACTCCAGCATGTAACAAGATAGGAGTGATCAGGCCTCCTATGCGCAGTGAGGGGTTCTTGCAGGTGGTGGTGAGAGCCCATTTCCTTAGGTAAAGGAAGTTCTTGATGAGAAGAGATCCCATTGTTGGTCCTCTACTGTCTCCATAGAATGGCCGTCCATTGAAAACTCAGGCATATAGCACCTAATGCCCTCACCAATCAGCATCAACTCTTCATCATAAACATGGCTAAACTCAGCTTTGCCATAGAATGTCTGAGCAATCACCTTGTGTACCATCCTCAGCACTGGATTTTTTATGTCCGCTGCCTTAGCTACACTAGTCTTGTAACTGCCATTACCAATTGAATCCCAGAGTTCTCTCTTTTCATTCATAAGGTAGCACAGCCTTCTTGGAGAACATTTCCCTTCAATCTTGAACCCAAAACACTCACAGACTTCTCTGAAAGTCATCTCATATCTCTCATGTCCAATTTTGAACTCAAGCGATCCAAAATCATCTTCAACCTCAGCGGGTCCATCATTATTATAAAAGTTTACTTGCAAAGATGCAAGAAACTGGCAAGTCAGCTCCTTGTAAGACTCATGAGTCACCTCCATGATGTTCCCAAGACCAATGCTGTCAAGCACAGCTCTCCCCTCTTCATAAATACCCATCTTTCTCAACAGCTCAACATCAGGGTACATTGTTCCTTCATGAGACACAGCTTGAAGTGTCTTGAGGTACTCATTGTAAGTGACCGACTTTGGCTCTGTTTTCTTGATCACCTTTTTCTTCTTTTGAGGCACAGGTGCTGGTGAAGCCACATTGTCCTCTTCATCACTCAGCTCCTCACTAGAGCTTCTCTCAGCTCTCTTTTGCTTCCCTTGAGCCCTTGATGTTGTGGCTATGGCTTTGCCCTTTGCTTTGGCACTTGCTGCAACTGATTTTCCTTTGGGTTCTGAAGCACAAGCTTTCCCAGTTGCCCTCTGTGGCATTCTTGGTGCAGCAACACTTGAGCCTGCTTCCCTTGTTCTTCCCATGGTACCTGATTCATCAAAGAATCTCAAAAAGAGCCATTAGCGCCAATGAGAGGGATTTAATCTCAATTTTTTTGAAAATGATTTTTGCTTGAAAGGAAATCATCAGGATAAATTCAAGTAGCATCATATCAATCCATTCCAAGTTCAAGCATCAAAATCCAGGCTCCACAGAATTTTCTAAAATCCCAACAGTATCTCAAGAACACATCTTTCTCATGACAAGCAAAAATCAGTGTTCAAGCAGCAAATCAGCTCAAGTGAGTTCCTTCTAGCTATCCACAACCTAGATTCCAAGGTTCTAACTCAATTTCAAGCTTCTAATCAGGTTCTACAAAGCTCCATCTAAGAAAAATTTTCAGAGAAATGGCGATGTGCTGAAACAGAACCAAACAAGACTTTTTCATTCAAAATACCTTGGAATCAGTTGAAATAATGCAAGATATGGACTCCAAACTTAAAAATCCAGTAAGAACAGGCGGTTTTAAGTGAGAAAGATGTGAGTTCAAGAGAGAAACAATGGAGGAGAGAAGAAGAAAACTCGTTTTTCCGTGAAAGGAGAGAGAAAGGAGAGAGGAAACAAGATTTTTTTTGTGGTCCAGCCTTTCTTTTTGTCTTGTGGGGGACAGCTGGTTGTGGCTGTACCTTTGACCTTTGACCATGGCACCTTTGGACTGCTGGACACAAGAAAAGTTTGAGGTCCTATCGACACTGTTTATGTCGATATTCTGGTCGATTTTTTTTCGGTGATTCTTCTTGTTTTATCGACCAGAATATCGACCAAACTCATCTCGATACTTTGTTAAAACCTGCCTGCCTTTGATAGATATCAAGGTGCATCATCCAGATAGTTTGGTCGATATTATTTCGGCACACCAAGTTCAAACTATCGACCAAACTATCGAGACTGCATGTGGTCGATAGGATCTCAAACCCTTGTTGATTTTTGACCTTTCTTGCATCCAAATCTCCTTTAAACAGCTCCCAGAACGTGTTAAACCTGCTCACACTTAAGAAAACACATAAAAAAGTCCTAAAAATTCAAATGAAAAACAAGAAAGAAAGTATATACAAGTGATAAGCTTGGGGTGTCTCCCAAGAGCACTTTGTTTAAAGTCTCTAAGTTTGACTTTGATAACCTGTTTAACAGGCTAATGGATCATCAAGAGGAACTGTAGAAGCCTCCTCTCTCTTCTCAGTGACAAGGTAGTGCTTGACCCTTTGACCATTAACCACAAACCCATTGCCATCCTTGCCTTCTAGCACAACAGCTCCATATGGCCTAACTTCAAGAATCTTAAAGGGACCAGACCATCTAGACTTAAGTTTTCCAGGAAATAACTTAAGCCTAGAGTTGAACAGCAACACCAAATCACCTTCCTTGAACTCCCTTTTCAGAATCTTTTGATCATGTAGAGATTTGGTCCTTTCTTTATAGATCTTGGAGCTCTCAAAAGCCTCTAACCTGATCTCTTCAAGTTCATGGAGTTGAATTATTCTTCTCTCTTGGGCTATTTTGATATCAAACTTCAGCAACTTCACAGCCCATAGTGTCTTGTACTCCAGCTCTACAGGAAGGTGGCAACTCTTCCCATATAGCAGATTGAATGAAGATGTCCTAATTGGAGTCTTAAAGGTTGTTCTATAAGCCCACAATGTATCATCAAGCCTTTTGCTCCAATCTTTTATGCTTGAGCTAACAGTCCTCTCAAGAATGGCCTTAATTTGTCTATTAGACACTTCAACCTGACCACTAGTTTGAGGGTGATAAGGAGTAGCTACCTTATGTTTCACTCCATGCTTATTCAGCAATCCCTCCAACGTTTTGTTCACAAAGTGAGAACCTCCATCAGAAATAACAACCCGGGGTACTCCAAATCTTGGAAAGATTATGTTCTTGAACAACCTGACTACTATCTTGGAATCATTGGTAGGGGAAGCAATAGCCTCAACCCATTTGGACACATAGTCCACAGCCACTAATATATATTGATTACCATAAGAGGAGATGAAAGGTCCCATAAAGTCCACTCCCCAACAATCAAAAACTTCAACCTCCAATATTGAATTTTGAGGCATCTCACTCCTCTTTGAAATCTTCCCATGCCTCTGACAAGCATCACATGCTGAAACAACCCTCTGAGCATCCTTGAACATTGTGGGCCACCAAAACCCACTATGAAGAACCTTGGCCACAGTCTTAAATGCTCTCATGTGACTCCCAAAAGCTGATCCATGGCACTCTTGCAACACAGGTTGCATCTCCTCTTCAGCAAGACACCTTCTATACAGCTGATATTTGTTCAGGACATACAGGTAGGGGTCATTCCAATGATATCTTTGGACATCTCTGAAGAACTTCTTTCTGTGGTGGTAAGCATCAAGTTCTGGTGGTTCCACCCCACAAGCAAGAAAGTTCACAATATCAGCAAACCTGGGCATTCTCTTCTCTTGGATGCTATCCACTTCTTCAAACTCCAAATAAGATTTGAGTACCATCAATGATTCCTCAGGGAGAGAGTCATTAAGAGGGACTTCAGAGTCCACTCTTAACCTAGAGAGATGGTCTGCAGCTCCATTCTCTATACCCTTCTTGTCTTGCACCTCCATATCAAACTCTTGAAGTAAGAGGACCCATCTCAAAAGCCTAGGTTTGGCATCTTTCTAGGTCATTAGATACCTGAGGGCTGCATGATCAGTATATACAATGACTTTTGACCCCACCAGGTAGCTCTTGAATTTATCAAAGGCAAAGACTATTGCCAACATTTCTTTCTCTGTGGTAGCATACTTTTCTTGGGCAGAATCAAGGGTTCTGCTGGCATAGTATATGACATGAAGCTTCATGTCCTTCCTCTGACCAAGCACAGCTCCAACTGCATAATCTGAAGCATCAGTCATAACCTCAAAGGGCAATGACCAGTCAGGGGCCCTTCTCAGAGATTTTATGCCCAAATACAATTCCTTCCTGCACCATGAAGTGGGATTTCTCCCAATTCAACACCAGGTTATGCTGCTCACATCTCTCCAGGACCTGCGACAAGTTAGAAAGACAATCGGAGAAGGAGGAGCCATAGACAGAAAAGTCATCCATGAACACCTCCACCTTCTCTTCAATGATGTCAGAGAATATATGCATCATACAACGCTGGAATATGGCAGGGGTGTTACAAAGACCAAAAGGCATGCGCATATATGCAAATGTACCATAAGGACAAGTAAATGTGGTCTTCTCTTGGTCTCTTGGATCTATGGGGATTTGAAAGAATCCAGAGTAACCATCTAGAAAACAAAAGAAAGGATGGTTTGCAAGCCTCTCTAGCATTTGATCAATAAAAGGCAAAGGAAAATGATCTTTCCTAGAGGCTGCATTGAGCTTCCTATAATCTATACACATCCTGTGTCCAGTTATAGTTCTAGTAGCAATCAGTTCATCCTTCTAATTTCTTATTACTGTCATTCCCCCCTTTTTTGGCACCACATGGACTGGTGAAACCCATCTACAGTCTGAGATTGGGTAAATTATTCCAGCCTCTAAGAGTTTGAGAATCTCTTTCTTCACTACCTCTTTTAAGTTGGGATTGAGACGCCTTTGGTGCTTTATGGATGACATAGACTCTTCTTCTAAGTGAATCCTATGAGTGCATAGGGAGGGTGAGATACCCTTTATGTCATCCAGAGAGTAGCCAATGGCTCCCCTATGTTTCCTCAACTCTTCTTACAACCTATGCTCTTGGTCCTCTAACAGCATATCATTAATAATGACAGGATAAGACTCATTGAGACCTAAGAAAGCATACCTGAGCCCCTTGGGAAGAGGTTTGAGTTCCAATTGAGGTGCCTTAGATTCATCCCAATCCTTGTCAAATGCATCTAGTGAGGCTTGTTTTGGCTTTTCTGCTTGTGCTTCACCTTTAGCCTTGTTGCATTGCTTCTGAACACCCTCATTCACCTCTTGAAACCATTTTTCCCCCTTGGCCGCCGTGGTAGCATCGACCATGAAGCATGTCGATAGTTTGATCGATATTTTTGGCTCCTGAAATATCGACATGCTTTTGGTCGATACTTTGGCCGATAGTTTGTCGGCATGTTGATCAGTCTCGGCATCTTGAAATATCGACATGCTTTTGGTCGATAGTTTGGTCGATAATATTTCGGCGTCTTGGTTTAAAATATCGACCAAACTATCTTGATGCAGCACGTCGATAGGGACACATGACCTTGAGTGTTCCAAGCTTTTAAACTGATCCTCTTGAGCTTTAAGACCTTCATAATGCAGGTTCAAGTATGAACTTGTGCTCTCATCTGGCTTATGAGAGTCTAAAAGCTTCTTGAGCTCCAAAGTTTCATCTTTTAGATAGCCATGCTCTCCATGTTCCTTTGTTAAAGCTATCTGAAGATGATCTTCTGTGTTTAACTCTTCCAAAAGCTCATCAGCAAGCTCATCCACTGTCTCAACATATAAGCATTGCCCTTCTATTGTTGGCTTCTTCATCATTGCATTCACATCAAACTTCAGCCTTTCAGAACCAAGTTGAAGCTCTATGATGCCACCTCTCACATCAATAATTGCTCCTGCTGTGGCCAAGAATGGCCTGCCCAAAATAAGAGGATCAACTGGTTCCTCATCCATCTCTAGCACAATAAAATCAGTAGGAACCTCAAAACAACCTATCTTGACAGGCAGATCTTCCAACATCCCAACAGGTAACCTAACTGATCTGTCTGCAAGGACAAGAGAGATCCTAGCAGGTTTGAACACTCTAAATCCAAGCTTCCTTGCTATGGAAAATGGCATTAAGCTGACAGATGCTCCCAGATCACAAAGGCATCCAGAAAACAGAAGGGGTCCTATATCACAAGGGAGTGTGAAGCTCCCTGGATCAGTCAACTTTCTTGGAATGGCCTTTCTCTAAATGATGGCACTGCACTCATGGCTCAATACCACCATACTTTGAAGTTCTTTAGTCATGTTCAGAATAGCATCTTTTAAGAACTTACCCATCTTTGGCATCATTAGAAATGCATCAATGAGAGGCATTGTGAGTGGTGTCTCATTGAGAGCTTTCTCAAATACAGCTCTTGCCTTGTCTACAAGCTGCTTCTTGAATCTCCCTGGAAATGGGAGCTTAGGCTGGTATGGAGGTGGTGGAACATATAGCTTTTCTGGTTCAGATTCCTTTTCCACCTCTTTACCCTTTTCTTTCCTTGATCTTTCAGCAACTTGATCATCTTTTAAGGCTGCCTCCCCCTCAGTTTGATCATTGTCCTCAATGATCACATTGTTGTGCTCAATACCAGGTAGCTCTTTGCCACTTCTCAGTGTAATGGCTTTAGCATATTCCTTGGGATTGGGTTCAGGCTTACCAGGTAGTTGGCATTGGTTCCTTGAGCTAGAGGCCTGATTTTGTTTCAATTCCTTGATGTCCTGCTGCATTGATGCATACTGGCTTGCAAACACTTGTTGACCCTGAAGCAGCTGTTGTAGAATCCCAACCATATCTGACCCCATCTGTGGCTGCTGGTGAACAGGTGCTGACTGAAACTGATGCTGAACTGGCGCCTGCTGCTGGAACTGTGGTGGACCAAACCCTGGTGGTGCCTTTGGCTGCTGCTGTGAACTGAAACCAGAACTCTGAAGTGGTTGCTGATGCTGATTGTAACCCTGATTCTGAACAAACTGATTCTTTGGTTGAAAAGACCCTTGAAAGTTGTTCTTGGGAACAAAATTCTATGGAGCTTGAGAGGTAGGGTAGACTTGGTCTTGTGGGTTTGCTACATTGGGATTCCTGTAGGAAAGGTTCTGATTGGAATTGGCATACTGATACCTTTGGAACCTCTGATTCCCAATATAGTATAGCTCTTCCTGAGTAAGACCTTCTTCACTTATGTTCTCAAAGCATTGAGAAGGTTCCTCATACTCTCCTACAAAGTGCATTGGCTTTTGAGTGGCCAATTACACCTTGTCCAGCTTGCTTTCAAGTGTTTTAAAGTCTTTCTCATACCTTTGATCCCTGCTTGAACTCTCACTCCTATTGGCTCTATCAAAGTCTTCTCCATATGTATCATTGCTCATTGCTAAGTTCTCAACCAGCTCTAAAGCAGCATGAATCTCCTTCCCCAGGAAGTTTCCATTGGAGGCATTATCCAGCTGGTTAATCTTGGGAAGAGCCCTTCTATAAATTGTGCTGAGAAGAGATGCCTCACTTAACCCATGGTGTGGGCACTGGTTGGTGTAACTCCTGAATCTCTCATATGCTTCACCAAAACTCTCATTGCTATGTTGAGTGAAGCTGAAGATTTGGTTCCTTAGCTTTGCTGTTCTTGAAGTTGAAAAGAACTTAGATAGAAATGCTTGCTTGCATTTGCTCATGTTCCTGCTGAGCATTACCTGGATGTAACCCTTGACCAGCTCCATTACCAGCTGCATTACCAATTCCATTACCCTGCTGCACCTGAGCCTGTTGCTCCTGAGCCGGTTGCTCAATGTCAACTACATGCTGTCTTTGACCTTCCATATCAGCCTGATCAGTCTGTCTTCCATGCCTATCCCTTCTCCTTCTTGGAACCAAAAGATTAATGTTGTTGTTTAAGAGAAAAGGTGGACCACAGCTTCTTGATCTGGACCTGGTGTTCATGCACCTGAAACTCACAACCAGAATTTGAAAGAAACTAGAAAACACAAAAGAAAATGCTTGATCTCAAGAAATGACACAATCTTAATGCTATCACACTTTGGCAACAGCGCCAATTGATAACTTAGGGTTTTCAAGGCTCTAAATGAGGGGTTATCAATCCTTTTTGTCACTTTGCAGTACAAAGGGTATCAATCCATCATGTGTAGACACTAAGATGCAGGATCAGTTCTTAATTCAAGCCAAATGAGTGAGGTTTTGATGTTACTTAGGGTGCCTTTGATGCTAAGAACAAGAATTAAAGCTAATGATCAAGAATTAAAGCTAATGATCAACTTAAACAAGCAAGTAAATAAGCTAAATGAGATGAGAATGTATGTATGATGATGAGAAAGGTCTTAGACATGATAGTGGATTAGGGTGCCTTTGATGCTGAACTAGTGAGCTAATGAATCATGTGATCAAGCAAATCATTCAACTTAAACATCATTAACTAAGCTAATCCTCTCATGAAGGCATTAATTTCTATGTTAAAACAATTTCTAACCTAATCATCATTAGTGAAACATGAATCAACAAGCATTAAGAACCAGTTTAATCTGTCATTTAAACATATAAACAATCATTCCCATGATGAATAATACTTAAACCTCTAACAACCTTGGTTCAGACATTTCATCAAACACTTTTGGTGCATGAAATGCCCAGAATCTAGACCACATATGATGTGTATGGATCTAGCATAGAGAACAAGTTGTAGAGAATGGAATATGAATGATCTAACCCCTAAGCTCACTAATCTATCACCTAAGCACCCTAATCTACATATCTAAGACCTTAATATGGGGATTACTCACTAATCATAATCAACACACTAGATCCTTTGCAAGATGTGATGTTAATCATGATTAGAAGTGTGAAAATAAAGATAAAGATGATAGATTAAGAAGATTCCAGCTTTAAACACACAAAAGGTCTTTGATTTCTCTTGATTCAAACTCTCAAAAAGGGAATATTTCTCTTCAAAGGAGTCTTTCACAAAAGAGGCAAAGAAAATTAGAGGAATAAAGCTTAACATAATCATTGATATCTTAAAACTATTTATACTAAGAGTTTTTTAATGGGCCAACCCATAACAAACAGGATATTGGCCCATTAAAGTCTTAAAATTCGGACTGGATCGAAGAAAATATCGACGTGCTGCTGGTAGATAGTTTGGTCGATAGTTTGCAAATCTTCTCTTAACAAAAATATCGACCAAACACCTGGTCGATGGTTTGGTCGATATTATTTCGGCGTGATTGGCTGAGAATATATCGACATGCTCCACCTCGATATTCTGGTCGATATATTTTCGGCATTCCAGGTTGGAAATATCGACCAAACTATCGAGGTTCATTCTGGTCGATAGAAATGCATGCCGCTTGAACCAAAACCTCCATAACTTCTAGCTCAGTGGTCCTAACCTCGGTCTGTAAACTCCACGAGCCAGATGGATCCGTCAGCTACAACTTTGATGAAGGGTCCGAGTCCATCAGGCGTCGGCAAAGGCTTCGTTTCACCGGTTTACTGAGGCGTGTCGTTTCGGTCCTTTAGCGGCCGCGAGACATGTGTTCCTTCCGGTCCCCATAACTTTCAGCAAATAGCTCCAAATCGAACAATCTCAGACGTTCCGGAAACTAGACTCATCCCTCTTGAACCTTGATGAAGGCACCAAAGGCTGGATCGCGATGCTAGTGCTCCGTCTTGGGCGATAAACTGAGAGGGATTGTTGGCTTCTATCCACTTGTCCAGTTCTGATGCACTCACCCGAGGGTCTCTCCACGGTTTCTGTACAAATGCTCCCTTTTTGCTCCAAATGACCTGTAAACACTCCAAAATGCAAGACTCTATAGGACCTAATGCATTTCCTATCCTAAACCAACTATAAGGACAAAAGTATTGAAAACTACTTAAATGTATGCATGAGATTCAATATTTGGACCAAAAATGCCATCCTAAATGATGCAAATTATGAATATATCAGATGCGTTGGCCGCAGGTCGGTTGGTCGTGACCGCGGCCCTTTTTCCTGTGGCCTTCGTCCAACTTCCAGGTTACTGCCGGGCCGAGCAGCTAAAAACCTCTCCTTCTTTCTCGGTTTTTCTGATTTTCTGAATTTTTGTGTTTTTGTTTTATAAAAATACCTGAAACTTAAAAGAAAAAGGAAACATAAATTGTAAAAAAAAAAAGAAAAAAAAAACTAAAAGAAAGAGTACCTAAATGGGTTGCCTCCTATTAAGCGCTTTTGTTTTAAGTCGTTTAGCTCGACGTAGGCATAAAAAATCAGGCTGATTTGAATGGCACTCCACTTGATGTGCCTTTATCATTTCCGGTCGCTGGAGGTTTAACTTCTTCTCCTTGAGGAGCCGTCTTCTTTCCTTTACTCTTCTTTCGGACTTTAACGTTGTTTAAAACGCTTTTTGTGTTTTTGATCAGCTCCTGGATTTGGTCCTCACTAGCCTCTGTCGCATCTGGTGGAATGATGATCTTGATCTTTGCAAAAGCTCTCGGCTTCTCCTTTTCTTTCTCTTTTGGCCGGTTTTCTTTGCTTGGAAAATCATCTAGTACAGTCGGGTAAAACCTTCTGCGATCTACATTGAGGAAGACAGCATGCCGGTTCGCGTGATCGATTACTGCTCCTACAATAGCTAGAAATGGTCTTACGAATATGAGTGGTCTCTCCTTGTCTTGATCTATTTCAAGGACTTGGAAATATGCTGGAACAATCTTCTCCCCTACAAGAACTTGTAGATCATGAATCGCCCCTTCAGTATCTTTTTGAGATGAATCTCCAAATATAACCTTGACCGTCGATGTCCTTAAGATTTTTATGCCCAATTTTTCGGCAAATGTCTTTGACATGATGTTGACATTGGCTCCGGAATCGCATTGACAGTCTGTAGTCTTGATTCCTGAAATGAAACATTGGAAAACAAAACATCCCGGATCGTCGGCTTTTGTAAGCCTTTGAAACGGTGAAGATTGAGGTACCTTGAATGGTGGCTGCTTGGCATCGACATCCTTGTAAAGTGGTATAAAGATTGGGGTTTCTTCATCTTTTCCATCGGCTCTGGCTTCTTCTTCGGGCAGTGTGGTTATGGCTTTGCAAAATCGCTTGGGGTTATCCTCAACTCTTCCAGAAAGAGCTCCACTTTGCCTCTTCATAGAGTCGGCTGTTTGGGCAACTTGTATGTCTAGCTTTTTGACGTGCGAAGATAAAGCTTCAAACTTCCCGTTCAGGTCATTGTACATGCAGTCAACCTTCACGTTCATGTCTTTAGATGCTTTCTCGTTTGTCATAACAAGCTGTTGGATGGACTGTTCAAGTCTTCCGATTTGCGAAGCTAGCTGGTTTGTTGTGACTCCTTGCTGCTGTACAAATTGATTGTTAAAACCCGTACCTTGATAGTTATATAGTTGTCGCGGTTGATAAGCTCATGTCCCTCCGAAATTTCCACCTAGGAACTTGTTTTGGAAGGATTTTTGCTGTGGTGGGTAGTACTGATCTTGAGGATTCTCCACATTTGGATTGCGGTAAGAGATTTGTTGTAGTTTGCATTCCGGAAGTTGTTGTTGAAGCCATTGTTGAAGCGATTTGGATATGGTGCTTGTGCTCCTACATAGTTCACTTCTTCTTCTTGAAAGGCTGGATTAATGTGATCGATATCACTAGGTCCTTCGTCTTCTGCGCCATTGTTGGTCTCACAAGCATGGATTGGGCGATTGTTGCTTTTCAAAAGTTGGCTCATCATGTTCTTCAACTCGGTTATCTCCTTATTGTTTGTTCCGGTTTGTTTTGTCAAGCGATCGTATTCAGGACAATCATTGTTATTGGCTTGAGCCAAATTCTCGATGAGGGCCCTTCCTTGTGCTATCGTCTTTTTCCAAAATCTCCATTGCTAGCTGTATCAAGCGAAAGTTTATATTTTGGTTGCAAACCTCGGTAAAATGTGCTCAGCAGGCTTGATCCGAGAAATCCATGGTGAGGGCTGTCACGTTCATACTTCTTAAAACGTTCCCAGGCTTCATAGAAAGGTTCAGTCGGTCCTTGCTGAAAGCTTGAGATCTTGGTTCTCAACATGTTCGACCTTGACTTAGTATAGAAGTGGTTCAGAAAAGCAGTTTCTTACATTCTTCCCAATTAGGAATTGATCCTGCAGGCAAAGATTTCAACCAACGGTGAGCTTTGTCTGCTAATGAAAAAGGGAACAACTTACACTTTAAATAATCTGATGGAACTTGGTTTGTTCTCATCATGCTGCAGATTTCTTCAAAGAGCTCGATATGATCCATTGGATGTTCAGAAGGAACTCCATGAAATTGGTTTTGTTTCACCAAAGAGATGATTTGAGGCTTGACTTCAAACTCATTCCGGTTCGGAAATGGTACTTGAATCGCGGATCGGTTCTGAAAATTCTGAGTAGGTGCATCGAAATCAGCTATGCGATGGTTCCTGGCTTTTCTTTGGTGTTGATTTGCTTGCTGAACAGGGCGGTTAACGTGTCCATTCGGCTGCATCCCCTGGTGGTCACCATTCGGCTGCATTGATAGGTGCATCAAGGTCTTCACGTTCTTCTCTCTCGCGGTTTTGATGGTTTCTTGGAGGAACCTCTTCCTCTTCTCCATCTTGTCGAGCATGATCACCTTCTCTGTGATCGTTCTCTTCGTTTTCTCCATGTTTGGACCCATCTTGGTCCATTTTTAAAGCTCGGTTAACAGGACCTTCAGGCTGGTCGTCGTTGGCTATTCCTTGCGTTCGCCTAAGTCTTCGAAGTTCTCTTTCGTGTCTGTCTATCTTGTCTAGAATTGGAATGTTTTCTACAGGTCTGCGCCTGGTATTCATGCAATTCAGAGAAAAACAAAAGAACGGAAAGATAATTCAGCAAACTTTAAGAAAGAACTAGAGATCAGGTGTCTAGAACAGAAATTAGAACAAAAAAAATAACAAAGGCAGCGAAACAAATCCCCGGCAACGGCGCCAAAAACTTGATGTGTCCACTGCGTGAGGGAACAAGTTTTACCCTTAATAAAAACAAATGAAAGCTGCGAGTAAACAGCTAATCAGTTGTAGTATTTAGGGATCGAATCCACAGAGATTTGTGTGCCTGGTATTCTTTTACGGTTTCTAACTTTATGTCTAGACTAGATTGGTTTTAGGGGTTGGTTGTTTATCACAGATTAAACTAAAACGAAAGAAAGCAAATAAATCTATCCTAGAAAGCAAGTAGAAAAATCGAATGAAAGCAAATGAAACAAGCAGAATATTGAACTAAAGCAAATGAAATGCAGATCTAAATAAGCAAGTAAAAATCGATTGGGTGGTAAACTATGGCTAAAAACGCTTAGCTTTTGGAAACTCTACAGGGATCATAATCGGTTTTAACACTAGGGATTATAGATTGGGATTGACAGATATCGAAATATAGGGTTCTAGAGCTAGAGTACGGCGTTATGACTACGTCACTGTCGTGATCATAACCAACTGTTTCTCGCAACCCTGACCAGTAGGTTTCCACTCTGGCCCTGGAAGGGAGAGAACGCAAGAGCTGCACAGGACTCGTCAGTACTCACGATTTCGCCGCAGGTAGGTTTCCACTCCTATTGAAAAATCGCTTGTTTCATTCTAGGTCTGATACTTAATGAAAACTTTCGCAACACTAACTATCTAGATCAGATACTAGGTCGTCAATCAAACATACATGCAATAAGAACAAGAATAAACGAAGAACAAAGTTAAACCAAGATGTCTTAATTGATTATGATAGCCCCTTTCGAGAACCCTAAGCCCAACTAGGGATCTACTCAGATATGGCTGAGGTCAACATCATCATTGGTTTTAATAAAAGTAATCAAAAACAGTAAAGAAAAGAGATGAAAGAAAGCTTCACTATTGAAAAACTCAGAGTTAAACAATCTTCTCTAAAAATCGCATAAAACGTCTAAAGGAAAAGGGTTTCTGTAAAAGTATGAAGGTGGTTTTCTAAAAACGACCTAAATGACAAGTATTTATAGTCTTCAATACTCCATGGTCTCTAGGGTTCCGGAATTGAGGCAGATCAGAATTGAATTTGGGCTTCAGAAATATGGGCTTTTAATCGGAGTTGGCCGGCCGCGGTCGGTGATGTGTGTCGCGATGAGGGTGTCAAGTTTTACCCTAAATGAAATCAATAGCCGCAAGTGCACAGCTGATCGATTTTAGTATTTAGGGATCGAATCCACAAGGAAGGAGGATCTTTCCTGCAAAAGCCTTCGAAAGAAATATAAAGTAAGGAAGTCTAGAACCAGGCGAGTTTTGTGAGGGTTTTGGTAGTGTGTTTAAAACGTAAAAACGAATCTTAAAGAGAAAATACGGGAATTAAAATGACCTAATAACTAAACTTAACGAAAACGAGTAAAAACGGAAAAACGGCTAAACCTAATTGCTTAAATGAAAATCGATTGAAAGAGTAAAGATACTAGACTAAAGCTTGAATGAAAATCGGTGTGAATCTATAGGAAAGAAAGCATTGGGGCTCAGGGAAGTTTTCTCAGGGGTATGAATGATTCAAAACATTGCTAGAGATTAAATTTGATAAGATCTTAGCTTAAACTTTTCGAACTGGAGTCACGGACATAGAATACGCCACTGTCGTGATCATAGATAACTATCTCTCTCAACCCTGACCAGTAGGTTTCCACTCTGGCCCTGGAAAAGAAAAGATGCATTATGTTTAAGACTCGTCAGCATTCACAAATCGCCCATAGGTAGGTTTCCACTCCTATGTTTGTTTTGCTCTCCCAAACTAGATCTGATACCGGATGAACATTTTCGTGTCACCAAGCATCTGGATCAGATTGTAGTTCATCACGCTACTCTCATGCAGTAAAAACGAATTCAGAAGAAAAAGTTTTAAGATTGGCTCAAAATCTCATGGAATCCTCATCGAACATATATATCCCCATCGAAAATCCCTTAGACCCAACAGTAAAACTACTCAGACATGATGAACAAAATCAAAAACATAGTATTAAAAAGTAGTACAGAAACCAAAATTGAAAAAGAAAAAACAAGGGTTCAAGAGATAGATCTATCTCTCCCTAAAACCTAAAAACAAAGCTTAAAGTAAAATTTCTGTAAAGTATTTCGTCTCTCTTCTTCTCTCTCTAAAAACGAGCTAAATGATATGTATTTATAGTCTCCAATACTCTCTGGTGTCTAAGGTTCCGGAATTGAGGCTGGGAAAATGATACGGGCTTCAGAAATGGGCCTTCAAACTCGGAGTTAGCTGGCCGCGGTCGGGAAGTGCGTGACCGCGGGGAATGGGTGGCTGGCCGCGGTCGGGAAGTGCGTGACCGCGGGGAATGGGTGGCTGGCCGCGGTCGGGATGCTTGCGACCGCGGGGAATGACCTGTTGGCCGCGGGTGGAAACGCTTGCCGGCTGGTTTACGGGACATCTTGCTCTTCGCGTATCTTTTGATTGAACCGTTGGATTGCCAAGCTGTAAAGTGTGCTGGAAAGCTGATACTTCCATCTTTAAGATCTCCAAATTTGAGCTGGATCGGACGGTGAGAAGACCTTCAATCGGGGGTGAACTTCTGACGGTTTGACTCTGAGCTGAAATCTGGTCTTCTATCCATTTTGTTAAGCTTTTCCCTAAGATACCTGAAAAGAGTCTTGGAACTACAAATACTAGAAAAACGTGATAAAAGTACTTAAAAACAATTAAAAATATAGAAAAAGTATTTCAAAACGATCCATAAAAGTTGTCAAAATACGGTGTTATCAGTCGGGAGTAACTTGACCGCGGGAAACAGAGGCTTGGCCGCGGTCGTGAAGCTTGTGACCGCGGGAAATAGGCTGGTGGCCGCGGTCGCGTGACTCGCTGGCCGTCTTCGAGTGTCTCCGAGGCAAATTGAATATCTTGAGATCCAGCCATTGGAATGTCTTCAAACCAAGTGCATTTGAAAGCTGGTTGATTCTTCTATAAGTTTTCCAATTTTGAGGGTGATCAGACGGTGAGAAACATAGAAATCCTTTGAAAACCTTTGAAAATGGAGTAAAAACACCTGTAAAAGACATTAAAGTGATCCATAAAAATGGTCAAAATTCGGTGTTATAGAAAAGCAAAACAAACCCACAACTAAATCAAATGATCTATATTCAATCTAATCAAGTTAATATATATATATATATGAACACTAAAAACTAGAAACTAAAGCTAGATACTGTTTTTCTTACCTTGATTTGATGGATACTTGGAGTGCAGTGTGCAGAGATTACACGATTATAGAAGTAAAAATCATTCCTATATATAAACAATAAAACAAGAGAAAATGTATTTGGCGTAAAAATGAGATCCCAATATCTTATTTCAAGATTTAGATTTATCCTAAAAACTGACCTCCACAAAATTAGTTGGGTCAGTATTTCATTCTTTTTTTTTTGTTATATTGATTTTTAATTAAACCCAAACAACATAAATTTTGATTGTAGTACTCATTTACTTAAAATGAATGAACCATAATCCAAGGAACCAAATTTCGACCTTCGAATTTGTTAAAAAGCTTATAATTATCGTCTTGATGAGATAAAGAGACGTTTCATATTTATCTTATAATAAGTTTTAATTTAACTTTGTTTATATATAATTCATCTGTGCATCAAAAAAAATTTTAAATCTTTATAAATAATAAAGACTAAAAAAATTAATTGAAACAAAATAATTGAAGAATGCTATAACTTATCAAATCTAAAGCGAACATAGTTTTTCCTAATATTTTAAACGACAGAGAAATTTCAATACCTAATCATCTGAAATAGAATTCTGTTCTAGTTTGGATTCTTTTACAAAAATTGGAAACTCCGGAACTCAATTATAATTCTAAATGCGTATATTTTTATTAAGCCAAGTAAAATTAAATTTTTATTATAGAAATTAAATGTTTCAAAAGAACTATCAAATTATTGCAAATATAGTGACAAAAATGTCACAAGATTTGTCACGTATTTATGCCATTATTTTCTTGCAAAAAAGTCATGATTCTGTATTGTTGCATATTTCTTACAAATTAGTAATGAAAATTAGCAACAAAAACTTTTGTCGTAGTTCTACAAGAAATTTGTAGAAAAATTATGACATGCAATTATCATTGCAAAAATGTTGCAAAATTGGTTGCAAAACCTCAACTAAAGCTATCGTTGCAAAATTTATGTTGTAATATCAAACTTTTTTTGTAGTGAAAATATAGATGATAGTAAGTCAAACTTGGTTGAATTATTAACTTCATAAATTGCTCACTTTCTAAATTTCATAATTCAATTATTTCTTCGTAACTTAGATTCTGGATGTTTTGTGATTGTAACTGACATAAACAAAAAGCCTGAAATTTTAAACACAAAATGAAACACATCAGTCAAAACTAAATATATTAAACAATTACACAAAAAAATTGAAAAAAAAAATTAAGACATTAATTATTTTATTACATAAACGAGAATTATGAAACACAACTGTTACAACCTAATCCTCGTCTTATGAATAATTTTGATGATTTGCTTTTTTTTCTTTGATCTTCTATGTATATGATTTTTTTCCTTTGAAATTTTGTGTATTTAAATGTAATAACCTAGTAGGTATATATAGTAAATATGATAAATAAATATTCAAATTAAAATTTAAAATAAAAATCTATTATCATGTGCGTTTTCCAAAGAACCACTTGATAAATGGGGTGGACAATTTTAAAATGCGGTTCAGCGTTTTATCTACTAGATAAACCTGCAAATTTATAATAAAAAAAAAATTTATAATTACTCTGATTAGTGAATTGTGTGCGTTTTTTAAAACCTCCTTTGAATTTCGCACTCATGGTCACTATTCATTACCAAAATATAGGAATTAGCTTCTCTATGGTGTTGTATGCCTATTATAGTAACTCTGATCCTAGAATTTCTAATAGACGCAACAAAACTTTTTCGTGATCAAATACTTTGCAATTGTTCGTATATATCTCTGGATTGATTAGTTTTAAAATATATATATATATTATTGTAGATTGTATTTCCACACAGTTCTTTGTTGTATAAGTTGTCTCTACATTTTGCTATTTGTATTTGTTTAGGAGTGTACATAAACCTTGTTGCTATTAGAAAAATGAGTTTGGATGATGTATAAGGTTTAACATAATTACTTTTTCATTTATAAGCCTATATATTGAAACGCATCTGAAATTCTTGCTATTTCTTATGAAAATCTTCTTTAAGAATACTTTAAGAATATCATTATGCTTTGAGACTAATTGGTTAACTTTTTTAAAAGGAAAATAACAATATAAAAAAAATCTTTTAAATTCCTCTTAAATTTAGATAAAGGTGGATCAAGAAAAATTAATATTTAATCTGGGGCACAATATATTTTTAATATAAAATTATTTAAAATAATAATGAAGAGGAATTTGGTCGATCTTGAAAGCATGGGGCATCATAGGTAAAATTTAACTAAATATGCTGCAATCACTTCATTATGTATGTGTTACAAATATAAATTTATAAAGTAGCCTCGGGCACGTGCTCCACCCTTCATGCAAGTAGATCTGCAACTAAAGTTAAACCAATCAAGTGGAAAATAAATTCTGCCACTTTTTATTGTTCCATGTGTAAAATAGAAAAAAAAATATAGATTTTCTTTCTTAAGACATCTCTAAAAGCAACCTTAACTCTTTAAATATGAGATTTTATACATTCCAAAAGCAACTTTAAAACTTCAAATTTTGAGGTTTTGAACAGTGAAATCTTATATTTGAGGTTTCACTGTTCAAAACCTCAAATATGAAGTTTTCAATTTTTATTTATATTTTAATCCTTACAATTATATATTTTATAAATAATTACTTTATTTTTTGTGTTTATCATTTTTATCCAAACAATTATGTTTATGTAATTTTTATTTTACAATGTAACCTTTTATTTTATTATGAAGTTTATAATATAATTGTAGTTACAGATACTTTTAACGTATTTTTTGTTATTTATAAAGTTGTATGATTTTTATTAATAATAATTAAAAGTAAGGAATATAATGCAATATTTTAAAATTTGTGACAGTAAATTTGAAGTTTTGCTTTTGAAGATAAATACTATCAAACCTTAAATTTGAGGTTTGACCACCTCAAATTTGAAGTTCTTTTTGGAGATGCCCATAGATTTTTCCTAGATTTTTCCTTTCCAAAATCTAGATGGCTTGACGCCTCTCTATCAAAACCCTAAAAGTCACACCTCTCTTTTTCTACAATGGGCAAATGCTTGAATACATTTTGATTTTTTGTTGTTTTGTGTTATTCTTTTGTTTTTTTTTGTTTTTTTTTAGTGTGAAAATCATGTTTTTCTTTTTTTTTTTCTTTCTGAACGGATCTGGGATCTGCATTTGACAAAGATGTTAGATCTACATCAAAGAAGTCTAAAAAGCAGATCCATGCTGCTAATGTAAGCTTTTTTCTAGTTATTATCAGAAAACAATCTTGATGCATAAAAAACACTATATTTAAAGATATTGATATCATGAAATTTGTTGTAAAAAATGGCTGCTCCACTACCTTGAGGTGTGCAATTTCATGCCAATGATGAAGAGTTGATCTTGGATCACTTACGACCAAGAGTGAATGGCGTTTTAATTTGGATCAAGTTTCCTATACATAAGATTTGAATGGGAAGCGAGTGAATCATCAGTTTAAGGATGGATCGTACCGTCCATTTTTTCTATTGCCATTCAACAAAAATAATGATCTATTGATATTTTATAATTTAAGATATTATATTAATGAATAGTAACATTAGCGGTACAAATTTGGGAAGAAATTGTAAGAACTGCATTGTGTTTAAGGCGATACAAGTGTTTCATGTTATCTAAATTTGTTATTTTTTTTTCAAAATAAAAAAATTATTTTTTCCCTTTAAATTTCTCATAATTCTTTTTTTCCTTATTTAATGTATTTTCACCTTTTTAATTTTTTTTTCAACTTTACTATTAAATATTTTTTGATAATTTTAATAATATATAGTGCTGATAAAAATAAAAGTGGATGATTTATCCCCAAAAATATTTCCGGGTAATATTTGTTGTAACATGTTATTTTTTATATTGATGTTTAGTTATTTTAAAATTTTATCGTTTAACTATTAGCTATTATTTTATGTTGATCGTGATTTAGACAAAATTATGACTAATCCCTCCAAAAATTGTAATCTTCAAATAGTCTTATCATTGATGATTATATATTATATAAGTTTTACTTAACACAATAAATGTTGTATTAATAGTCATAAAATTATATGATATTCTACCATTTAAATTTTTCTTTGTTAAAAATAAATAAATTAAGCAAATTTGTATTAATATAGTTTATTAGAAAATTTTATACTTTTAATAGGTTATTTTATGTATAATATATTATACATAATTTTTACAGTATTAGTATTTATTATATTTATAATTAATTCAACTATATATTGTGTACCGTTTTTTTCGTTCAACCATATATTTTGAACCGTTTGATTCGCACTTGTTCTGTGTGATCTGCTTGATTCGCACTTGTTGCACTTGTTCTAGCTGATCTGCTTGATCAGCACTTGATTCACCTGATTCGCTTAAACCGTCCGATCAGCTTTCTTCATTAAGAGCCTTGTCAGAAAACATTAAGTTTCATGAATTTGCTTGTTTTGTTTTTATTTTTTTGGTATCCAATACACAAGTAAACAGTGATTCTGACTTTTGTGGAAACATTACTATTCTTTCTTTTTTCTTTTTCTTTCACAAGTCATTAACATCTTCCTTCTTCTTACTTCACGATGAATAATGATCTAGCAATATTTTGGGATTTACAAACCAGTCCACTTCTAGCAGATTCTCTTGTCGTAAGTTTCAAAATTCGCTTCTTTGATGGAGGTTCCCGACATCCAATATCAAAATATAACGTGGGAAGTTTATGATCCTGGAGATAATAGAGATTCACTCTGCATTGCGCTAAGGCTACCATACTCCAGGGAGATATTTGTGCGATGATCATCATGTTGATGAAGATCCTGCAGAGAAGGTGGAAGCCCTTGAGATCAAAATAAGAGTCGACACCTTAGGTAGAGCGATCAAAAATGAGTTACCACGTAATGTTATGCTGATTACAGATTCCAGAAGACAATCACCGCTTTAGTTAGTTCCCAATACACTGTAATTCTAGCAAAAGCATCAAACGCAGATCCATATCTTACTGCTGAGAATCTCTTCACCTAGAAAGAGATCTTTGGATGAGATCTTCTCAGCTGGGATGAGATCATCTCGCTATTTCTGAAGAATAAGGTAGCTTTGTCCGAGTTTTAAGCTAAATTTGTTTGTTTACTGATTCAGTCAAATGTAGAATAAGTCTTCATGATTTGTAGGAAAGACGTTGCAACAATCTAGTCTCTAGGATTCTGTTAGTTTCAAGTCTATTTAAGAACATGTCTTTGTAG
Source organism: Eutrema salsugineum (assembly GCF_000478725.1). Classification (NCBI taxonomy): domain Eukaryota; kingdom Viridiplantae; phylum Streptophyta; class Magnoliopsida; order Brassicales; family Brassicaceae; genus Eutrema; species Eutrema salsugineum. The sequence continues at coordinate 5,161,553 of NW_006256867.1, forward strand.
TTGTTTCTCAAGACAACAAGAACAAGTATGTTGCGCACTCTATTTCAATCGAGTATATAAATTAAGGGTTGATCAATAATTTCACTAAGGATGCATATTGCGCACTCTATTTCAATCGAGTATTTAAAAACAGGGTTGATCATTCATTTCCCTTAGGGTGCATATTGCACACTCTATTTCTTATCTATTATATGCTCCAATTTAATTGTTAAAAAAAAAAAATTAGAGCTATTTGAGGGCAGAGACATCTTCCCTTATAGCATCCATTAGTGCTGCATACATATAGAAACCTTTCATGTAATAGGTATAAACAAGCCAAGTGATGCATTCATCGAATCAGCATATTCCCATGGAGATGAAGTAATCTCAAGACTTGAGGAGACTCAAGAAATTCACCTCAAAAGAAGCCAAATCAATGAGATCGCCTCATTGGATCATATTTTACCCGAGAAAATATTTCAACCAAAATCTGAAATCTACAACCTATGGATTAACCGTCCCACCTATGAACCATCATAGCATGTACTAGTAAGTCTCTCAAGGGCCCAAAACGTTGGAGCTCCAAACCAGCACGACCCGGATCCACCCAATCCCACCAAGTTCATTAAAGGGGTCCATGAGGTGCCATTTATGGAAACTTTGATATTATCTTGGACCAGCAAGTTTATCATCAAAGATCCAACGGCTCTATAGCCTTTTCAAGCATTAAAGTCACGTGATCAATTCAGAGCCCTTGATTTATCCCGCAGATATTATTCAAACACAACTTGCCTTCAACGGAGTCGAATGTATCTAGACGACGCTTTCTTCACATTGGTTCTTTCCGTTGCCCACAAGATTCGTCCTCCTCCTAAACCTCTCTACCAGCTGGAAGATTTGAGTTATCAAGAGCATAAAGGCGTGGTTAGACTTTCCAAAATCAGCTCAATCACATCCCTTACAATTTGGTCCTTTGACCACCCAATTTATCTGTTTTGTTTAAATTTAAATTTGAATTTCTTTCAATTTATTTAACGTAGAGATTATCTTTTAAGAGCTATAAAAGGCTCATTTGTGTCATTGTAAAAATCACAATCTTTTAGAAAATATAAACAATAAGTTTCTCTGTGCAAAGTTTATCTTTGTGTTTTGTTCATTAGAGTTCATAGGTGGAATCCTTGTTCTCTCTTGTTCTTGTGAGTTCTCTGTGTTTTGTGGAATCAATTCACTTAGAAATCGTGAAGAGTCTTATCTCCCTCACGAGGAATAACCCTTGGGAATAAGTCTCTTGCCCTGTTGATTGTGGAATCAATCAACAAACCGGTTACATAATCATTTCAGCGCTTCCATTAATAGCTTTGAGGTTTGATTCTTGTTGGTGGAATCCAAGTCTTACATCACTGCTATAATAAATCCTGTTAACTGTGAAAACTAATAACAATTTTACCTCATGAAAATCAAACCCATTGACATTTAAAACTAACTAATCACCATTGTAACTCATGAAAATTACTCTAGCAGAGTGCTTTTCCCGTTTCCAGATATACAGCAGCACAATTTGTGATATATGAAATGAAATGTCTTCATCTATTTTGAAGTCATTTTCTTGTATCCTTTTTGGCTTTCTGCTTCCTCTATTTCTTCTCTTTCTCTTCTGTAAACTACGGCTCTGGTTCAGGCTCTGGTTCTCGTTTCTTCTTAACCTCCGGCTCTTTCCTAGGAGTCTGACCCATATCGGACTCAGGAACCTCCACCTCATCTCCTGCAGGAGGCCTGAACTTAACATTCAATAGAACTCCAAGAGACTACACCACCCTCTGATCCTTCAAGAACAAATTGAGATTGCTAGGGTTTTTCTGGATTTCTGTGGCTTTTACATTATCTCCGACTTCCAATACTTGTACAAAACCCTTAAAAACCACCAACACTTATATTTTTATTTCTAAGAGAAAATACTTGTACAAAATCCTTCAAATTCAAATATAGTCACAGTGTTTTTATTGTTTCATTTTTCTCAAGAACATGGTCATTGTATGCTATATTTTCAGAATAAAGTTTAAATATACATGATTTTTACAAGCCTAATGTAAACGATAGGTAACAAACTATTAAATTCATAAGAAGAACAAAAGGAAAAACATTAAATCTCTAGACATTTAATTTGATGAACACTTCTTCGTAGATCATCAATTCCAACAATTCTACCCACCTGGCCACTATTTATATTTTGTAGGTTAGTCTAATTGGCTGCTTAAGAAACAACTTAATAATTAATGGTGGATTTTGAAACTGTGTGACAACGATGAAACTAACAAGTAGCTTTAATCCTATAACACACTATGACCCCAAAATAGATCTTACATTCTTCTCACATGTCCATTTTTTTATTTTTCTTTATTTCTGAATCTGTTGGAATCTCTCGACTGCGAAAAACCAACTAATGTTCATTGACCAAAATTTCAGAAGAATATACCAATTGTAATTGTTGATGCTCGAACTTGGCAAGAGGCGCAATCCAATGCATTTTAGAACTTAGTCAATGGATTATAGTAAAGGCTAGATTTTCCATTCTCGTATGGATGTAGTTTTGAATACTTCTACGGATCCAAGCAGGGCGGCCCAAAGTGACTTGACGCCTAAAGCGTACCGTAAAAATGATGCTCTTAATCGAATTTTTTTTTAAAAAAAAATATTTGATGGGATAATGACTCTTATTTAAGCCAAAATTGATTTTTTTCAAAGCCAAAATCGATTTTTTAAAGCCAAAATCGATTTTTTTTTAAGCCCAAAATCGATTTTTATAAGCCAAAATCGATTTTTATAAGTCAAAATCGATTTTTTTTTTTTAATATTTGATGGGATAATGACTCTTATTTATATGTAATTTTTTCTTTCCAGTTTTTCTATTTAGTCAATGTGGGACAAATTTATTTACACACACTTATAAAAAAATTTTGGGGCTTTTTTGGCTACCCCAAAAATAATATCTTTTAGGCCGTCTTGAAACCATTGCTTCACGGGCCTTAGCTGTGGGCTGGCCCTGGATCAAGAATGAATGTTTCTTTAGCTTTAATATCAGCAGAAACCTAAAGTATTAAATCGCCTTGAGAGCTGACAAACCATAAATCATTTGTGCGATTTCATGTTTAGATGTTAGTCAAGCTACTCACCAAAGGAAAATATCACAATGAGCTATGGAGATTACTCTTCGATATTTATATCTTGATATTGCATCATCTTCTTTTGTTTATTTTTCATTTAGATTTAATCCATGTTTTGCCAATGTTAACGTAAATTCACCTGCAAAAAGAGCTCTTTTTTCTCCAATATATTAAAGTGGAGGCACTATTGGACACTTGGCAGCTCTAAGATTAAATTTGGTATTTAGCTACATTATTAATTCGTATAATTTTAATTCTCCTACTATCTCTATTGCCAAACAGACCGTTATTTCCTAAAACACGTTTAACTGCAATAAATTTTTCAAATATTTTCGCATATTCTACATTAAATTCCTTCGTTCCTATAATTTCGAAAGATGAATATTTTCTTAGAGGTATTTCCTAAACAACTAATAACAATAATTTAAACATCAAACGGATTAAGTAAGTATCTATATTTTGGCATATTCTACATTGATGTTTTTGGTTCCTATATTTTCGAAACGTATATATTTTCCTACATCATTTTTCTAAACTATCTTTAACAATCATTTAAACTTTCAACGGATTAAGTAAGTATCTATATATTTACGCATTTCTAAATTTTAAAACCTCAACCTAAACCTTCTGAAATTTTTAAAACAACTAATAAACATCCATATTGGTTACTCAAATTGCGGAAGATATATATTTATTCCTAAACGAAAAATAACCTCGATCATTGGATTATATTAACAAGAAGAAAGTTCTAAAATTAAAATATTTAACCTAGCTCTACCATGTTCTCTCAATACCGTATATATATATAGGTGTACGTTTCTCCAATAGTTCATCCTCCCTCACCTTTCAATAAATTTCTGAATATCAAATTTCATCTTACTATTATGTCTTCTTTCACCGATCTCTATTCCGTGAAGCCCTTCAAAACTCAATGGAGAGTTTACGTGAAGATACTGAAGGTGTGGAAACAATATTTGAATGGTGTAGAGACATTGGAAATGGTTGTTGTTGATGAGAAGGTATACTATCTATGTTACTTTTAAGATTTTGTACTCATCTATATATTTCACGACTGTTTTCATTTATTTTCATTTTTATTCAAACCTATGTATCTTTAAAGTATGCATATTCTTTTATATATACACAGAATCAAACCATGCATGTAACTTTGAAGAAGGAGTTTATCAAGAAAAATGAAAATCTGTTAGAGGAAGGTGCCTCTAGAATTATCACAAATTTTCAAGTGGCTCATAACGGTGGTAAGTTCAGGACCAGCCCTCACGTTTACAAAATCCTTTTCGCATCAACTACATCTGTCAAACCGACAGATGAAATGGATCCAAGAATCTTAGGTTTCAAGTTCGTCAAGTTTAGTGATATTCACGAAGGCAAAATGAATCCAGATTTCTTGATAGGCAAGTTTGTTTAATTACTAAATTATTTATTTGATATATAGTTTGTTTGCGTAATTAGAAAGTACTAACATGATTTCTTTTACTTTAGATGCTGTTGGACAAATTGTGAGCATTGGAGATGTGGAGATCTTGAATGTTGGAAAGAGACAGACAAAGAGGCTTTCTATGGAGATCCGTGATACAGAGTTAGCATTTACATTACTAATCTATCACTAATGCTCTATATATTTACTATTTGTGTATAGTATCCTTTTTCCTCAATTTTCTGTATCATTTTCAATGTAGAAATGTTCGACTTAATTGTGTTCTTTGGGGTCAATTCGCTGAAAATCTTGAAAGTGTGGCTCAACATGCAAATGATGCTGTGATTGTTGCTGTTTTGCGGTTTGGAAAGTTAAAACTTTATCAAGGTGTTTGGAGTGTTGGCAATTGCTACAACTGTTCAATGGTCATTACTGATCCAGTCTTCCCAGAGAGTTTGGCTTTTAAAGAGAGGTAAAACTAATTATATCCATAATTTTATTTATTTTTCAAGTTTTATATTCTAAATACTATGTAATCTAATTTATACAGATTGCCAAAAGATGGTTTAATCCTGACCTATACCCATCCAAATCAGTTGACTATTGTCAATTCTGTATCAGTAAGGGACGATTTCTTCTTGCATAGTCATCGAAGGACTATTAGCGAGATTATTGCTGCTTCTGAGGTAATTATATATTATGTTAGTCCAATTTTTATAACATATATTTGATCCTAATATCATTATTAATTTTTCAAGGTTGTCAAATGTGTTACCATGGCCACAATTATGTCTATTGACACTGAGTTTGGTTGGTATTACATGTCATGCGGAGCCTGTTCTAAAAAGGTTCTCCCTCATGATATGGATTACTTAAAAGAACTGTATCCTGGGAAAACATTTAAGAAAAAATTGTGGCAGTGCAAAAAATGCAATGAGGATGTTGAGAATGTTTATCCATCGTAAGTCTGTTATTGTATTTGTGTTATAGTAAAGTTTTAACCTTTTATTACTTTTTACTTATACTATTTCAAATTATGATAGGTTTATGTTGACTTTCCGTGTCATGAATAATACTGGAGAAACTAAATTCCTCTTATTTGATCAAGAGGCAAAAGAAGTTGTAAACCAAACTGCTGCTCAGTTAACTCAGTCTGTTAATGAGGTTCATATTTATACTGCATTTGTCCATGACAGTATTTTATTTGATCTATTTAAAATTTATTAAATTCCTCTTTGTTTAGGTTCAGGATCCTGATGTCTTGCCCTTAGCTTTGAGCAATATTTGTGGTAAAACTTTTCTTTTCAAGATTGCAATTGCAAGCTCAAATGTTGTTTTCAATAGTGACTCATACAAGGTCATCAGTATAATTACACAAAGTGATGTGGTTAAGGAGTTTTCTGAAATCTCTACTCCTCAGGTACAGTTATAACATTTTGATATCACTTATTCTGTATAAAGTAATTCTTTATTGCTTACCATACATTACTTTCACATTTCATAGAGCACTCCAAGTATCAAGATAGAGGAAAAAGCTCACAATGCTCTTGATGAAAAGGTATATTTATTTATTCTGATTTCTTACATTCATGTTTACTATTATATATTGCTTTCATTCTTACAGATTATTTAATATGTTATAGATTCCTCTAATGATTATGGATGATGATGATGCTGAAATTACACCTACTTCTAAACGCAAAAGCAATGAAAAGTTGGAAGTGATTAAGGATACTGATGAGTATTCAGCTGCAAAGAAGAAGTGTAAGGATGAGAAAGCTGTTCAGACTAATCCAAGTACTCTACCGCTAAAGACCGTGAAAACAGAGAAGCCATGATTTAAGAACCGAAATCAGTTATTGGAACTACTTTGTTATGCGTTTATCCGTCTGAATTATTGTTTCTTTTATCGTTATTTTTTATTGAACTTTGCTTCTTGATTGAAATTTTGTAATCGGATGGTTATTATTTATTAATATTTTGATTTCGTTCATTACTGATAGTATTTTGTTTATGTATGAAGTCGTTTTAGTAATTTCATAATTTTTCTTTAAACATCGTATGATCATCATTCAAATGATATCACTTATATATTAAATACTATACAAACATCATTAGCTTATAATCAAATTTTTATGTATTCTATATTATTTATTTCTAAATGGAAATTTCCTAAATTTGTAACAAATTACATATACTTATACGAATATATACATCCAAAAATACCTATAACTACTAACCGAAAACAAAGTCATCAATTATCACGTATATGGATAATGTATTAAAAATTATATCTTTTAACAGTACTACTTACTTTACTTAACTATATTTATCCTTTTAAGTTTGGCAATTTGTAACTAAATTGATTCTTTCTCTATATTTATTATCTATATTTGTGGATTTAGATATAAGAATTTAAATGTAGAATATTTGTTTTCGTATTCATAAGGGATCACCTTTAATTTGAATTTTATAACAAACAACTATTAATTCATATAAATAAACTTTTCCGCTTCATAGCGTTCTTCGTGTTGACGTTTACCACTATTTGCATGTATGTTCACTTTCTTATGCAATGCATAGTTCAAAGAAAAATCGGCATGGATACGAAAATGATGAGAACCAAACTAAAAAAAAAAAGAAGATCGCATCTACCAGTCAAACACAATCAGCAAAGCCTATGTCTGGTGCTTTTGATATGATTTTTAGAGATTTAAGCAATTCAAATGATTTTGTGAGGAGTTCAAGTCGGATTACATCAGACATATCTATTTCAAGTGAGTTTTTATTTATTATTTGCTTTAATCAAAATTTGTATACTTCACATTCTTTTAAAAGTGTGTTGTTTTATTTGTTTAATTACATAGATGAAATTCTTAGAGATGTCAGCAATCCTGGTTGTTTATCTATACAGTCAAACACACCTAAAAATCAACAGTGTATGTGAACTATGTTATATTTTATAAATCGTTTTATGAATTATCTTATATATTTTATGTGTGTTCTTCATTTTTTCCTTCATGTAGCATTACCAAGTTTAGAAAAAAGAAAACATGCCACCTGTAAAGAGACCTTTGCAATGCTCACCATCTTCTGAAGAAACGGGTTACCTATATCTCAACTACCATTTTTATTTCTTGCTTTTACATATATTAAGCAAATTTGTTTACACATTCAATGTTAAAATATATTTTTGTTTTCAGGCCTTAGGTTTGGTCGAATTTTATCTGAAACTCAATTGTCACAGCCTAAAATTGCAAAACGTAATACAACAGTTCCTGATCTAAACCTAGCAAGCAATGATATTCATGGTACTGGTATCCAATCATCAAGTGATACTAATAGACAAGAAACCACTACCTCTAATATTACATATGCGACACCCCCATCTGTTGTTAGCAAAGCTCGAAGAATTCCTAATTCACAGAGGCTAGATTCTGGTATTCCTAAATATGTACCTTTACAGTCAAGTAAGAATAATTTCATTTACTAATAGTATAATGAATTTATAAATTTAATCTATTTAAATTATTAACTCATTGTTTGTTTTTGAATTGTATTATCAGATAGGATCCTTACATCAATTGTTAGTAATATATCTGAATTGACAACCTCGAATCAAACGTATGCGACGCCACCATCTGTTGGTAGTAAGTCTCGAACAAATCCTGCTTCACAACCGCTTCATTCTGATCTTCCTAAACCAGTACATATCGGTCCCAATAAGATTTCTGATATCTAAATTATGTATATTAATTAAAATATAACATTTGTTTAAATTTAATATTTATTGTTATATGTTTTCACCAGAAAATACAAACAGGAATGCAACAAGCTCACACACTGTTGAAGGAATAGAGAAGTCATGTATCCTTATCCTATTCAAATTATAAGTTTTTTAACTTAGTTTTAATTTATCTTATCGTTGAATTTATATTAGTGTTATCTTAACTCTCAATCTAAGTCATTATGTGGTGGAACTCTTCTATTGATAAAATCATTGATACACAAAGAAAAAATCAACTATCTAAATCTTTGTTCGAGAGACAGCGAAAGGCTAGACATAACAGGACACGTTTAATGAAAGGGATTAAGTTTAACGAAAGGCCTAATGGAACTGATACTATAGCAGATGATTATGATCATGAACGTAAACCTGTTATATTGGAAAATGGTTATGTCTCTAACATTACACTTCTATCGATCCTTTTTCAGTTATATTCTTATCAGGACTAAATGTTTAATTATGTCGAATGTTGTATTACCTCAGGATATTATGATGATGGAGATCCGATGTATGAATACATACACTGCAAAGCAAAGATGTGGTTTAATGAACGAATTCAGAAAAAGAAGAAGAGTGCAACATATAAATTTACTATATGTTGTTTGCAGGGGAAAGTGAAGCTACCCTTACTTAACCAACCTCCTCCATTTTTGATATATCTCTTCTCGAGTGATGATGAAATTTGTCGCCATTTTCGTGAGAATATCAGAGCTTACAACATGATGTTTTCTTTTACATCTATTGGTGGAAAGATAAATTACGATATAAACAAGGGTCGTGGTCCACCCGTATTCCAACTACATGGTGAAAATTATCACTTAATTGGTTCTTTGATTCCTAAGAGGAAAGAGAATCCAAAGTTCTGTCAGTTGTATATCCATGATACAGCTAATGAGATAACCAACAGAGAGAAATCAATCAGGTATACACTTTACGCACTATTTTAATATCCATTAACATTATTTTTTATCATACATTATATTTAATTATGCACTTTCTACTATTTCAGAAAGAATGTCTCTAACTCGACCAAGTTAAGGCCGGCATTAATTGAATGTCTCATGAAGATGTTAAACTTTTGTAATCCAATGGTGAAAGCTTTCCGTTCCTACAAAGACAGATACAATATTCAACAACCAGAAGACAACTTCAAGTTAGTTCTCATTGCTAACAGGAATAAAGATGCTAGAACACATAACATGCCAACATCCACAGAAGTTGCAGCATTGATTCCGGGAGATTTTCAAGAAGGAATGGATTTACGAGATATTGTATTAGAGACTACACACGGAAACCTCAGAAGAATTAGTGAACTCTATGTGGGTTATCTAGCTCTTCAGTATCCATTATTATTTCCATATGGTGAGGATGGATTCACCGTTGGAATTGAAGACGGTTTTGATGACGGCAACAAACGGAAACGGAAGACTATAAGCATGCGAGAATTCTATGCTTATAGGATTCAAGATAGGTTAATGGAATATCAGTCCGTAATTCGGTCTAAACGATTGTATCAACAGTTTCTGGTTGATGTGTTTACTATGATAGAGTCTAGCCGACTTCGATATTTCAGGAAAAATCAGAAGAAGCTTCGTTCAGACAAGTATGTGAATCTGGTTGAGGCTGAAAAGGAAGGAAACTCTGATTTATCCAACAGAGGTAAGAGAATTTTGATACCTGCATCATTTACCGGTGGTTCACACTATATGAACAATAAGTATTTGGATGCAATGGCAATCTGTAAGCACTTTGGATTTCCTGATCTTTTTATAACTTTCACCTGCAATCCAAACTGGCATGAGATAATTAGATATACAAAGAAGCGAAAGTTGAATCCTGAAGATAGACCAGATATCTTCTGTAGGATATTCAAAATTAAGCTAGACAGCCTCATGAGTGATCTCACTGAAAAGAATATTTTCGGAAAAAGTGTTTGTGGTATGTTAAATTTATATTTGTAATCTTTGTATTTATATTTTGATTTATATTGTTATGGTACTTCTGATTGGTTTGTTTTATATTAACAGGTATGTATACTATTGAATTCCAAAAAAGAGGTCTTCCACATGCACATATTCTACTATGGATGGCTGAAAAAAACAAATTGTCTACTGCTGAATCTATTGATAAGGTTATTTCTGCTGAGATTCCTGACAAAGATACTGATCCTTCTTTGTATGAAGTAGTGAAGCAAAACATGATACATGGACCTTGCGGAGTGATTAACAAAAGTAGTCCATGTATGGTCAATGGGAAGTGTTCTAAGCAGTTTCCAAAGAAATATTGTGAAAGAACTACCATTGACAACAGAGGCTTTCCACATTATATGAGAAGGAAGACTGGCGCATTTGTTGAGAAGAATGGTCTAAAAATTGACAACAGTTTTGTTGTGCCTTATAATAGAGAGCTATCATTGCGATATAGAGCTCACATCAATGTGGAATGGTGTACTCAGGCAAGGTCAATCAAATACCTGTTCAAATATATCAACAAAGGACCTGATCGTGTTCTAGCTACTATTGAAAATGATTTAAATCAAGGCGCAGATTCTGTAGCATGCGCCAATGTAGATGAAAACGGCGAGGATACTACAGATGAAATTAAAGAGTTCTTCGATTGCAGGTAGTATTTAATTGGATAGAGATTGTAGGCATGTTTTATAAGTTGCATTAGTTTTTATTACATACTAAATCTCTACTGTTCTATTGTTATGTAGATATGTTTCTTCATGTGAAGCTACATGGCGTTTGCTAGCATTTCTAATCCATTTTAGGACAACTCCAGTGGAGAAACTCTATTTTCATATAGAAAACGAGCAATCAGTACTTTTTGATGATGATGATCTAGTTGAAACTGTTCTAAATCGCAGGTCAGTACAGAGCTCAATGTTATTAGCATTTTTTGAAGCTTGCAATAAGTATCCAGAAGCTGAAAACCTAACATATGCTGAGTTTCCTACAATGTTTGTTTATGATCGTACAAATATTGAATGGAAACCAAGGCAACAGAAAAATAGGTTAGATGTTGGTAGAATAACCTATTTACCTCTTAAATGTGGCCAATTGTACTATCTTCGTGTTCTACTCAACCGACACAAATGTCCTAAGGGGTTTGATGATTTGAAGACAGTTGATGGTGTTTTACTTCCTACATACAAAGATGCATGTTATGCATTGGGTTTACTAGATGATGATAGAGAATATATAGATGGGATTAATGAAGCAAGCATGTGGGGTTCTGGTGACTTCCTTCGAAAGATGTTTTGTGTTATGCTATTGACTGATAGCCTAATTAATCCATTTGGAGTTTGGGAAGAAACTTGGAATTTGCTATCTGGTGATATTCTTTACAGAAGAAGATCTTTTGAAAACAATCCAGGTATTTCATTAATTTTTTAAAAACTGTCTATAACTATATATGTTATGTATACAATAATACTTTATGTTAATATGAAGTATTGGATTTCAATACATATGACGTGATCATTTCGCAGAACTGGACCTCTGTGATGAACAGCTCAAAAATTACACATTGGATGCAATTGAGACTATACTGCAAAGCAATGGTTGTTCTCTTTCAAATTATGATGGAATGCCTTTGCCGGAGGGTGATTACAACACAGCTGGTATCAATAGGTTAATATACGATGAAAGAAACTATGATAGAGAAGAAATGAAGGCTATCATAGAAAACATGGTTCCTGGTTTAACTGACGAGCAGATGAATGTCTATAAAGAGATCATGGAAGCTGTCACAGAAGATAAAGGAAGAGTATTTTTCTTATATGGGTTTGGTGGTACTGGAAAAACTCATTTATGGAAACTACTATCCGCTACTGTTCGTGCTAGAGGTGAAATCGTTTTGAATGTTGCAAGTAGTAGAATAACATCTTTGTTATTGCCTGGTGGTAGAACCGCACATTCCCGTTTTGGTATACCAATAAACCCAGATGATGACACTACTTGCAATATTCAACCTGGAACAGACTTAGGAAATTTGGTTGCTGAGTCATCTCTTATCATATGGGACGAGGCACCTATGATGAGTAGATATTGTTTTGAAAGTTTGGATCGTACTATGCATGACATTATTAAGCGTCATAAGGATAAACCATTTAGAGGAAAAGTTGTTGTGTTTGGTGGTGATTTTAGACAAATTTTGCCAGTTACACTGGTGGAGGAAGGGAAGACATTGTTATGGCTTCTATTGATTCGTCATATTTATGGGATGATTGTAAGGTGCTCAAGCTTACAAAAAACATGAGGCTTTTGGCTAATCTTGATGAAAGCGTAGCAGAGGAAATCAAATCATTTTCAGAATGGATTCTTAAAGTTAGCGATGGTAAAATTAATCTACCAAACACCGGAGAAGTTATGATTGACATTCCTGATGAGCTTCTAATAAAAGAATGTGATGATCCCATTCAATCTATTGTCCAGGAAGTTTATGGTTTAAGTTTTGAAGAGCAATCCGATCCTCACTTTTACGATGAAAAGGCTATTTTGTGTCCAACTAATGACAATGTTTGCCTCATCAATGATTACATGCTTTCTATGTTGACAGGTAAACACAATTACCATTGTTTATCGTTTAATTCATTTAGTTTTTAAGTTTAGTTATCATATTTATATACTATACTGATATATCTATAAATTTTTTATTATCAAGTTGAGGAGAAGACTTATCTAAGTTCTGATTCTATAGATCCATCTGATACATCTAACCAGGATAGCAGAGTATATACTCCTGACTTTTTGAATAATATAAAGTTGTCTGGTCTTCTTAATCATTCTTTGAGATTAAGAGTAGGAACACCAGTTATGCTATTAAGGAATATAGATCCAAAGGCTGGTTTGTGCAATGGTACAAGGCTACAAATCACCCAATTAACTGATCATATCATCGAAGCTATTGTTTTAACTGGTGACACTCATGGTCAGAAAGTTTACATTCCAAGGTTAAATGTCGCACCTCCTGAAGGAAAATTTCCATTCAGAATGCGAAGAAGACAATTTCCTTTGGCTGTCGTTGCCTTTGTTATGACCATAAATAAAAGTCAGGGTCAAACACTTTCAAGCGTCGGTTTATATCTGCCAAAGCCTGTTTTCTCTCATGGCCAGTTATATGTTGCTCTATCTAGAGTAAAATCAAAGGATGGGTTAAAGGTGCTTATTATTGACAAAGATGGTAAATCTCAGAAACAAACAATGAACATTGTATTCAAAGAAGTGTTCCTGAAGATATAGTTTCAACATTACTGGTAAGTTATAACTTGAACACTATCTACATTTGCTTAGTATGATTTTTTAATTAACGTGTATGATGGATTTGTAATGTATTCAGGAAGTTGCAAGTAATGCTATTGATGTCGAGTTGGTGCAAATGATCCTGATATGTTCTGTTGTCAGCAATTTGGTCTATTATTTGATATTTATATACTATTTCCCTTAATACATTCACTTATGTTGTATTGGTTACTCAATTTGGATGTATGATTTTTTCACACAGCTCATATGTGACTTTGATATATATCGTCGTATAATTTGTTTATATAGTCGTAGGTTACTTATTTACGTTATAAGTAATTGAGTTTTTGACAGATTAATATCCTGATCACTTCATATCAGCCTCATATGTAAACAAACATAAATTAATCAAATTTAGTCAAGTACATTATTTAAACATTAATTAAAAATGGTTTATATTATGTTAATTAATTAATATGAATTATTAAAAACATTTTTGAATTATATTTATGGTTATTTTAGATTTCAATATATATTGCACGAAGATATCGACTATGTATATCCCGAATATATCTCTATTAGTTAGTTTCCCTTATACATATTAGATATTATTTACTTGAATACGCTATCAAAGAAGTTATCCCTTATATAAATACTCTGTTGTGTAAAATTTGTCAGCCATTTGCAAGAACTTTGATATATAATACCATCATGATTTCTACTTACGATTCTATATCTGATTTAAATCCGTCTACTACTGATTGGAAAATAAGGGTTAAAATTACTAAGAAGTGGAAACAATATACTCCACATCGAGGAATTACTCTTAATATGAAACTATATGACGAAGAGGTAAAGTGTAGAATTCATTACATTCAATTTCTGTTTTTTACATAATGAATACTTTCAAAAACCTGTACTTTTCTTCATTTTACAGGGTCATACAATTTGTGCTACAGTTTACAGAAAATACATGCAATTCTTTGAGAATAGTATTGTAGAAAACTCATGGTTTGTAATTGAAGAGTTCACTCTTATTCCCGTTAATGCTGAATACATTAACACAACATCCCTTTTCAATATTCAGTTCATAATTTCTACAACTATCACTCCTATCAGATATGTCGAAGGAATTTAAATTATATTTATTTAATATTATTGTTTCATACCATGCATGTTAATGAAATATCAGAACTCTATTGATGCAGTTTGTAAAACCAGTCTCCAAGGAATTAGATGTATCTACCATTAATAATGATAGTAAGTATTGTGTATATTCAGTTATTATAATAGAAATTTTATATTATTTCGAACTCAATAATTTTTTGCTTACTCACTATTGTTTTTTTCATTTGACAGCATTTATAATAACTGCAAGTGGTTATATTCGAGCACAAGCACAAATCAACATATTATTTTCCATAAGCACTTTTAAATTTTTTAGACTATTATATTGTTCTTTATCAAATTTCCAATTTGTGTGGAGGATAATAAATTAAGTTTTGTTTGACATAAGTAACTTTTCTGTTTTTAATATTACGCATGTTTTATAATAATCTCCAAACTATGCAGTTACCAAAATATAGACATTTCGATAATCAGATTTACATTATTCAAGCGTGATATATATTCTTTATATAATCGGTGATGCGTTTTCCTTTTGTAACATTGTAACACTTATGTACATATTTGAACAATATCAAATATTCTCTGCTGCTTTCTAATTGATTAGAAAATACAATGACATAAAACTGTTTTCCTTTTATGTTTTCAATACATATATTGAGTGGCTGTGTAAGTTCCTTTTTCGATATGATAAAATATACTGTTTAAATCGATGACATATTTGGATATTTTGAATAAAATAATATATCATTAATTTGAAAAGAAATCTGAAAACATTATTGTTTCCTAGATAAGAGAGATCTCATTACCCATTTTTTCAAACTTTCAGTTACTATTTTCTAGAACCAAAAAAGCTCTCTCGCATATACTTCAATGGAAGACTATGACCTAATTTCAGATCTGCATTGTGACCAAACAAATTGGACTATAAGATGCAAAGTTTTGAAGAAATGGCATGTAAAATATCCAAAAGAACGTCTATCGTTACAGTTTCTGTTGATGGATGAAGAGGTATTTAGTTTGTATTTATTCACTTATCTTTTAAACTTTTTGTTATACTATATTTAACCAGGTTTTTGTATTATATAAATTACTAATACATACAGGGTGAAACTATTCAAGCTTATCTCTATATTACCGATTTAATTAAATCATTCGACAAGACAATTGAAGAGGGTGAATGGAAATGTTTTTCTGAATTCGTGGTCTTTGATGATACATCGGATGAACCAAATTCTCCTATTGGTAGTTGTATCAGGTTTCTAAATAACACAGAAGTAGAAGACATAGATCCTATCGATTTTGAAATTGTACAAGATTTTGTTTCATTTTCTGATGTGCATGGTGATAAACCAGAGCCTGGTCTTCCTATCGGTATATTTATGCCTTTACTTAGTAATCTTATTTTAGACTATAGTTTCATTTATTTATAAAGTTCAATTGATTGGAATGTGTTGTTTGCACTTTGAAAATTTTCTTTTTCAGATATTCACGGTTTTGTTATCAGTATTGATCCTCTGGTCACTGTAAATGATGATTCCTACCCTGAGAGACATGATAAAAAGACTACCAGTATATCATTCACATTGAAGGATTACAAGTAAGCTCAATTTTTTCTTTTTCATTTTTACCATTTTCTCTATCTGATTAAATATTCTGTTTATTTGTTAATATTAAAATTTGAAATTTCTATGTAGGGGGTTATTATTATCGTGTGTTGCATTAGGACCACTTGCACTTGATTTTAATGACAAGATTTTCAGTGAGGAACAATTACCATTTGATGTTATGTTAACCGACTGGTCTGTTAAACAAGGAGAAGGTTAGTTTTTGTATACCAATAATATTGATTAATTATTTAATGGTGTATAGCTTTGTATATGAAAATAACAATTCTATTATTTTCCTAGATGAATACTATCTTCGGTCTAGAGGAGAGATTTCTAGAATCGAGTTTCATCCTGACTGTCCAAAAGCCAAAACTTTGGTTAGAAGGTAAATTGTTATAGGCAGTCACATTATAATTTAATAAAATATGTAGCTTTTTGAATTACTGCTTACATGAATTTATTTATCTGCAGGTTGTGGAATAACCAAAATAAACCTACCAATGTCATTGATTTGGGTAGTAATGATGATGAGGCAAGTCCATCTTCCGTGAAGAGTAGAGACTGATTGAATTCAAAATTTATTATCTTTGTATAATTCTATACTTTTGAATTATGGTATTGGTTTCTATGTTTTTATCTACAATGAATATTATGTGATGTTTTAAATATTGGAGATTCTTACTTTTTATGACTTTACCATGAAATATGTAGTAACCATATTTTATCTATTATGTTTAAAATGTGTGAATTTTTATTACTACATGTTTTTAAATATGATATTGAATCTTAAATATACTGGTTTAACGTTCAGTTAAACTAACTATAGAGTCGTAATTGCATATGTATTCGTATTATAATGTTTGGAAAAATCAAGAACGCAAAATCACGCATAGAAAATTTAAGTCAAAGTTTCTATGTTAAAAATTTAGTAACAACTACTTTAATATCGTTTGGTAGTTGGTTTGTTGCTGAATACTTAAATTTATGACCTGTGCATGCAAAGTTAAGATATTGAATTGATTTGATCGATATCTGATTGCAGCTTTTATTAAGTGCTATTTTCATACATATATATTTTTGCATGTATATATTTAGATTGAGGAAACTTTACAAACATAAATATCACTTTTCAAAGTTCATATCTATGTATATTTTATACAGTAATGACATCTTCCTTTTAAATTTATAATATATTAATTACTAATACTATAGTATATGGTTTATAAGTATTGTAGGAAATAAAAATATTCGCCACATTTATAATTTTATATCCCTTGGATTCGCAACATATAGTTTATGAAGTGTACAAACATGAATAAATATAGTAGTTGAAAGTTTGCATAAATATTCATGTGATTTGATAGGAGTATACTTATATCTTTACATCTGTAACTTCCTTTTTATGCACTCGGAATATAAACAGAGACATCTACTGACATCTTACACTGATTGAAATATATTCGGTGAACGTATTCCTTTTTTAACAAATTAAATGAACCATTTTTGTATTTACTACACTTAAATGTTTACAAACAATCGCGACTTTAGAGTAGTTAACCGTCTATGTTTTATATATATATATATATATATATATATATATAAGGAACTTTTTTCTTCCATAACTTCATCCTTCACAAAGAGAAAACCTAGAAATTTAACATCAATATCTCTGAGTAAAAAAGATGGCCGAATATCAAATGGTTAGTGATTTAACACCATGGGAGGAATACAAGCAAACCATCAAAGTGAAAGTTCTCAAGCGTTGGGAGACTGTTGATTCAAACGGAAAGGATGGGATGTATTTCATCCTGGTTGATGAAAGTGTAAGTTTTGTGTTTTCAAAAATAAGTTATTTATTTTTGCAAAGTCTTTTTGTTGTGTATTTTTAAATTTTTATTTTTTTACTCTAGGGATCTCGAGTTGCTGCTACCGTTGTTGATGAAACGCAACTCTCATATTTTCAACATGTCTTTCAAGAAGGAGTTTGGGTTCGGATTTCACAATTTGGCTTGGCTAATTCCGGGTGGAATGATAGATCCACTAAACATGCTTACAAAATCATCCTCTCTCAGAAAACAAATGTGAATTCTATCAGACCATTAACGGACGATCCTTTCATCAGTTTCGTTGATTTTGCGAGTGTTATTAACCGTCCTTATTCTCACTATTATCTGATTGGTTAGTTTCTTTTACTATTATTTGTAATTTTTATAAAATGCAATATTTTCATAGTGGTTTGCATGTATGCGTAAAAGGTTTATGTTAAGTAAAAATGGACATGCAATAATTTATCTGTTTAAAATACAGATTTGCTTGGTGTTTTCGACAAGAATATCAGAGATATTGTTGAAGATGTTGGTAACGATGGGAAAACGGTTTCAACTCTGCATTTTCGTATCACTAATATCGAGTAATAACATTCTTAAGTTAAATTTTTTTTTTATTTAAATGTCTTTTAGTATTAATTTTTTTCCATTTTTAGGGGTAATACACTTGAGTGTGTTGCACATGGTGATTTGGCCTATTATATAAAGAAAAAATCTAACGGTGAGGTACTGAATGGACCAACTTCCATATGTGCATTGACTGATTGGATGGTGAAGAAAAGCATAAGTAAGTAATATCATATAGTTAGCTTTGTTTTTGTACCATATATTATAATGGATTGGATATAATTGTAATATGATGAATTTTTGTTTATATAGATGAAATTACTATCAATAATTATGAAGGAGGAAAGCTATCACGTTTCTTGGTTCATCCACCACTCGATGAAGTTTACAATCTACGGGCTAAGTAATAATTTTATTTTTTTACTTATTACATGTATAAATCGTTTGATTGATATACTTATACTTAGTTATGTTTTATTTATCTTTTTTTCAGGATGTGGGTAAATGTGAGAAATTTGGCCCACAATGCTTCATCTTCTGGATCAAGAAATGCTTAGTTCGGCCCATCTCAATCTTATCTTAATATCTATCTTTTTTTTTAAGACTTTAATCTAAAGGAGTGATGTCCTCCTATGTTATTGCATGTTAAGACTTTAAATTATTTTGAATTTCGTTTAATTTTAAATATTTGCTGTTATCTTTTTAATTTATGTTTTGAAATCTATTTTATTTTCAAATAATTGTTGCATGTTTTAATCAGATTTTAAATTATACCAAACAAATGAAACTAATTAACTTAAATAATTAGTTATCATGATTATTATTTAACTTAAATCTGTTTACATTTATTTAACTTAAACAAATGAAACTAATTAACTTAAATCTGTTTACATTGTTATTTTATCAGTATCACACACTGAACAATTATCTTTTTTATTTTAACTATATTAAATATATTTTATGTTATCATGATTATTATAATTTTCACAAGATTACAATTTATGGAACTAAATGATCTTATAAAACGAATACTATCGTTCATTTTTAAATTTACTTAATTAACAACTTTGTAATTTAATTTTATTCTAGTACTAACGATGTAACCACAAAAATAATAAATGAGTTAATAATGGATGTATATTAAAATATTTTGCTAAATAATTAATGGAGATATTTGTTCTTATTTGTTCTTACTTGCTATATGTCCAATTCTTTGTCTCCTTATATTTCAGGATTTGGAAAATATAATGACTAGATTTCCGGAAGAATTTATATATGATAGCAATATTATTAGAACCTTTATGTTTAGGGTTCAGCATTCCTTAAATTAATCATTGTTAATATTTGATTGCATATTCTATAATTATCTTTCCTAAGTTACGCGAGATAACACATATAATGAATATATATGTAACAAATCA
>NW_006256867.1:5181812-5206989 GCF_000478725.1 Eutrema salsugineum
ATTTGAAGTTGCCACAAATATACGTTCAATATTTAATTCTATAATCTGTTAAATGTATCGTAACAACTTCAACCCAAACTATGGAAATATTCAGAAACCAATATAGATAATCGTTATTTATGCCATCTAAAATATAACTAACAAGATACATATTCCTAAAATCACTGACTGTTGCAATTTTTTAAAAAATTCTTCGTATATACGCAAATAATTTTGGGACGTCATATCTTTAATTTACTAACATACTCCTATATAAACCTTTGCTGCAAACCGTTTTATACATCTTTAATCGGAAACTCATAGAAAATGGCTGAATACCAAATGGTGCATGAGTTACAAGCTTGGGAGGATGGTTGGACAATTAAGGTGAAGATTTTAAAGAGATGGGGGGCCTTTGATGCTGACGGTCTTCGTGTGATGAATTTCATTTTGGTTGATGAGAATGTAATTTTGATACTCATCTCTATCAATGTTTTATATTATTAGTACTTCATATCGTTTTGCTACTAATGTTTTATATCAATTACCCTAACAGGGTTGCAGAATTTCTGCCTACGTTGGTAATCTCAATCTATCATATTTCGAATACGTTTTGCAAGAAGGAAATTGGGTGCAGTTATCCAAATTCAAACTAATTCCTTCTAAGTGGGAAGAACGGACTACAAGACACGTTAAGCAAATAATTTTAGATGGTGAAACTAAGGTCAGTTCCATCCGACCTTTGACTGGAGATCCTTTCCTTCGTTTTATTGATTTCAGCCGTGTTTACAATAAGCCTTACAGCCACTTCTACCCAGTTGGTAAGTATTAACATTTATTTTTATTAATTATGTATTTAACTATGTTAGTGTTATCGATTATAGTATTGTATGATTGATTGTGTAATATTGATCAGTTGTTGTACTACAATATTTTTTAATCCAGATTTGATTGGTGTTCTGGATCATGTTGAAAATATGGTAACTGTTGTTTATCCCGATGACAAAAATGTTCCAACACTGAGATTCCGAATTAAAGATCTGGAGTAAGTAATATAATGGTTTCATGTTTTTATATCATTATTTGAGATACAATATAATCATAATAATTATAATGTGTAGAATTGTACTCTTAACTGTGTTGCACATGATGACTTGGCTTACGAGATAGAAGGGAAATGCAAAGGTCCTGTAGGGAAGAGTCCATTTGCTATTTGTGTCTTAACTGATTAGTTGGTTAAGAAAAACATTGGTGCGTTTATATGATTTTCATATTTATAAGACAATTTTATACACAGTCAAAACTTGATGACCTTATCTTATTTATATATTAGATGATATGACAATTGAAAATTACAAGGAGGGATCGCTTTCACGTTTTGCTATTGCCCCGCCATTGGATGAAGTCAAAAGCTTTGGGATCAAGTAATAAACGTTATTAACATTAAATAGTTTTAGATTATGATTTTTCTTTTACTGACTAACTACATGAAAAATATTCTTCTCAGGCTTGCAAAGAAGATAACGGAAGTCTACGTGAGTGCTTCAAGTTCTCAAGGAAGAAAGGATTAGGACTTATGTTATGCTATCTTATATTTTATATTCTATTTTAAATTTTGTTATGAGTGGTCTTCTCCTAAGTTTGTTTTAATAAACAATTTGTTTCTCTTCCTACCATATTTAATCTGATTTCAATAAAGTGTATTATTAGTTTATTAATTTCAGCATTATTTGTTAGTCATATATTTTGCCTTTTTATTCGCTAATGAGTAGTAGGAATTTTAAATAGACATGTATTAACAATCCTTAACATGCAACCAACTCAAACAAGTTTTTCTATTATATTACACAGTTTATATATATCGTTGTACTTCTATATAAATAGTACTATCGTATCATCAATAGATAAAAATCACTTAGCTATAATCAAAATTAATATATATATGAATTTATTAATAGATATTTAGTTTCTAAATTTTAAACGATAAATATAGTTTCCTGATCTTAGAAAATATCCATGCGAGATATTCGGTTTCTATTAGACATATTAATCTTACTGTATTACTATAAACCTAAAGCCTCTTATATATATTAGATTTTGCAGTTGTATAAAACCTAGATACCACATCATACCCTTTAACCATGGAACTCTATCACCGAGTTTCTGATTTGCATTCATGGAGATCGGACTGGAAAATCAAAATATTGGTTTTAAAAAAAATGGAAAACTCTTGGTCCACAAGGATTTGAAGGTTTGGAATTTATTCTGGTGGATGAAGAAGTAAGTTATTATTATTTACTTCGTTGTAGTATTATTTTTCAGAAACATCTTAATATATTGATACTGAAATTATCATAGGGATGCAAGATTCAAGCTTCGATGACTAATCCTATGTTGGTTTCGTATTATGATCAAGTTTTGCAAGAAGGACAGTGGAATACTCTACATGATTTTGTTGTAAATGATTCATTTTGGTTTCAGAAAACAACTCATCATAAATGGAGGATTTTTCTACTTCAGAATACTACTGTCAAAAAGGCTATATGAAATCCCCACCGATACTCAATTTATGTCTTTCTCAGAGTTTGAGGATATTTTGGATGGGACTATTGATCATAAGTATCCTATTGGTATTTCATATTTGTCTTATATAATCATCATTGAATTTCAAGTTAAATTATTTTAAACATCTTTTGATGCTTTATGTGATACTAGATCTACTTGGTGCTGTTGTCCACGTTGGACGACTTACAAGGATTAAGGATTACGGACTAGATTGTGATTTTCGTAGATACTATAGTTAACTACGATTTACGTTGAGAAATATCAAGTAAGTATTTGAATCGTTACCCATTTAGTTGTATGTTATTAAGATAACAATATATTTTGTTAATAAATTGTAGGAATGTTGAAATTAGTTGTGTTGCTTATGGTAACTTGGCTGATGATTTCCAATCACAATGGTGGTCTGCCTGTGGTTTTAATATAACATGTGTATTGACAGACTGGCGTATAACTTACAACAATGGTTTGTTTCTAACTAATTTATTAACATTTAATCATGATAACAGTAGTTATTATGATTTAATCAAATATTAAGTATACCTAAAATATATGCTTTATGGACATTGAATGTTTCTGATGCAAGAGGAATGTCAAGGTTTTTTTTTGATCCCCATATTGTTGAAGTTGACAAGTTCAAAGATAAGTAAGTACTATATAAATATTTGATATTTTACTAAATGCCAGTAATAACATATCTGTATATAACTATTTAGGTACTTCAAATCCAATAAGACGGAGAACAATGACATTGAGGTTAAAGACTAAGGATATAGTACTTAATTATGGTTGGAGGTTCAACTATTCATGTCGTTTAGCTACAAAGGTGACCAAGTGAAGTAGTCAACGTTTGAATTCTATGAAATTATGTCAAATTCAGGATTTATTAATAAGATAGATTGCTTTCATTATTCTCTATAGCTGTTTGCTCATTACGATAGATATATGTATATATATATTCGTCTAATACTATATATGTTTATATTATGTAGACAACATTGAAAATTTAAATAATATTATCCTGAATTATAAATAACCAAAACCATACCAAGTTAATATACATTCAGGTAATGCAACAGATATATAAAATTATT
Source organism: Eutrema salsugineum (assembly GCF_000478725.1). Lineage (NCBI taxonomy): Eukaryota > Viridiplantae > Streptophyta > Magnoliopsida > Brassicales > Brassicaceae > Eutrema > Eutrema salsugineum. Next base: position 5,185,448 of record NW_006256867.1, read on the forward strand.
TTTATAACCTAACTATCAACATACACACAAATAAAATTTTTAATTGTATATGCTCTTCAAACTTGAAATCTTTTAAAAAAAAAAAACTTCCCGTGCACAGATCTAAATCTAATCTTTCTAGAAAGTAGAAACAAATGTTCTTCAAGTTTGAATGAAATGTAAGCTTTTTGAACCAAAACAAAACCCTACAATTAAATATCTAATAAGTCGTTTTGATCATGTACATTTTTGCTGCCAATACTCATCTACTTGAGAAATTTGAAGATAAACATATTTGCAACTATATCATATTTTCACATTACATTTTTTGTTAAAGCAAAAATCTAATGAGTAACAACATATATATCACCGTATTAATGAGAATAAATAATTTACTGGGGCTAATATTAAACCTAAGTGGAACCGTAAACTAATAAATGGAAAAGAAAGGCATTACTTGAGAATTCGTCGTGTCTGATCTTTGGGTTTCGGAGATTATACTTCTCCGATAAACAGATCCCAACAAAATTCAAGGTCCGTCTCCTTCTCTCACACTCTTATCTGCTTCACTTAGCTCAAATCTTCGACAACGCAAACGTAAATTTCTTGCGACTCTTCTCGATTTTTGTTCTTCCCCTGTGAATTAAGCTACTGTTTTCTTCCTTTCAATTTCTTTCTTGTACAATTTGAGTTTGAAAATGCCGGGAAAGTTTTGATCTTTCCATGAATTTCAAGAATGGGTTGTTTCTGCGAGTTCAAATACTTACATTTGCAAACTCAATTGATTTTTTTTTTTTTTGGCTAGGGTTTGGTTGTTTGTTGTTTCGCTGTCTCTCTCTTTCTTTTAAGCTTCGTCGATCTCAAACTCCATCGGAATTAAGTAAAGAGATTGGTGAATCTACTACTTTGCTACTTTTCTATTGTACAAACTAATCCCTAGTTTTATTCGAGGTATAAATTAAAGTTATACACTCTCCAAAACCAGCACTGACCCGATTGTTATGTCGTTTATTCACTTTTGAGCTTATTGATGAGGAGACATGTTTGTGTGCAGAACAATGAGTAGCTTAGTGGAGAGGCTTCGTATACGATCAGACAGGAAACCAGTTTATAACCTAGATGATTCTGATGATGATGACTTTGTTCCTAAAAAGGATCGGACACTTGAGCAAGTTGAGGCTATTGTCAGAACAGACGCGGTTTGTTGTCTCTCCTCTTAGTTTGTTCAGCATTTGGATATGCTTGTTCTGTCTGTTTTATTCGGTTTTTTTGTTGTTTCTCTGAATGCACAGAAAGAGAATGCATGCCAGGCTTGTGGAGAAAGTGCAAATCTTGTAAGCTGCAACACATGCACGTATGCTTACCATGCTAAATGCTTAGTTCCACCTCTTAAAGATGCTTCCGTGGAAAATTGGAGATGCCCTGAATGCGTAAGATTTGAATTTTTCTGTTTAGGATGCCATAGGTTCCATTGTCTTACATGGAAGTCACTGAGAATTGTTTTTACATTTGCAGGTTAGTCCTCTTAATGAGATAGATAAGATATTGGACTGTGAATCGCGTCCTACAATAATATCTAATGAACAAGATTCATCCGATGCGGCACCAGAGCCAGTTTTTGTGAAACAGTATCTCGTGAAGTGGAAGGGATTATCATACCTTCACTGCTCTTGGTAGTTACTGCGTCTTTGTCTTGTTATCAATGTTTCTAGTGGCCTTTTTGTACGAATAATTTTTTTTCCATTTCCTTTTCTTTCTTTTTTACCAATCACAGGGTGCCTGAGAAGGAATTCCAGAAAGCGTATAAGTCTAATCATCGTTTAAAAACCAGGGTGAACAACTTTCACCGTCAAAAGTTGGAATCAGTCAATAACAACGAAGATGATTTTGTTGCCATTCGTCCTGAGTGGACCACCGTTGATCGGATTCTTGCCTACAGGTTTAGTGATGGAAAGATTCTTGCCAACTTTTGTTTTTCTTCTGTTCACCATAGTTCCATTTTTTAATAGAAGCGCATTGTCTGATAGAGTTGATGCTTTATCAAAATAAATTTAGACGTTTTTGTCTAATGAAATTCCTGAATCATGATTAATGACTGTTGCATTGTATTCTTCTATGATATAGAGAAGAAGATGGCGAGGAACAATATCTTGTCAAATATAAAGAACTTTCTTATGACGAATGCTACTGGGAATCAGAATCAGACATCTCAACCTTCCAGAACGAGATTCAAAGGTTCAAAGATATAAATTCTAGAACTCGTAGAGGTAAAGATGTCGACCTTAGAAGAAATCCCAGAGACTTTCAACAGTTTGATCATAGTCCTGAATTCCTCAAAGGTAATTGGATCTTCTTAACTCTTATACTTTACCTGTAGTGCTATTGTACATTGTTTCCCATCTTTGGTACTGATAGATTTATTTGCTTTCTGCCATTGAAGGCTTATTGCATCCCTACCAGCTTGAGGGGCTTAATTTTCTGCGGTTCTCGTGGTCAAAGCAGACACATGTTATCCTTGCTGATGAAATGGGGCTAGGTAGGTAGTCACATAGATCGTTTCATCTATCGTGAGAGACTTTTTTTTTTTTTTTTCATTCCTGTAATGTTGTGAGGTTTGTTCCTGTTATAGGCAAAACAATTCAAAGCATTGCCCTTCTAGCTTCACTTTTTGAGGAGAATCTCATCCCCCATTTGGTGATTGCTCCTCTCTCGACTCTGCGGAACTGGGAGAGAGAGTTTGCCACATGGGCCCCACAGATGAATGTGGTATGTATGCAGTTGGACAAGCACCATTTGCGTCTTTGTGGTATGTTTTTTGTTTGTTGATGAAATGGTCTTCGTGGTCATTTGATCGGACAGGTTATGTATTTTGGCACTTCGCAAGCTCGAGCCGTTATTAGAGAACACGAGTTTTACTTTCCAAAGGGTCAGAATAAGATCAAGAAAAAGAAATCTGGACAAATGAGTAGCGAAAGCAAGCAAAAAAGAATCAAATTTGATGTCCTTCTCACATCGTATGAGATGATCAACCTAGACACAGCAGTTCTGAAACCAATTAAGTGGGAGTGCATGGTATTTCTCGTTGCCCAATGAGGCATTATTTTCTCTCAGTCGTCTCTCCTTATCTTTCATATGTAGCTTAGTATGAATTTTCTTGGTCAGATTGTTGATGAAGGCCATCGACTGAAAAATAAGGATTCAAAGCTGTTCTCTTCGTTGACACAGTATTCAAGTAACCATCGTATTCTTCTGACAGGAACACCGCTTCAGGTTTGTCATTTGATTTTATTCCTTTTCAATAGTTGTATCTGAGAATAGTAGCTACTAATTTGCAATGAGAACCGTTTTATATTATCCTGCTCTAATTTCTAACCTAATTAACTGTAATCTGAGAACCTATTGTCTAATATACCTTAGGTTTTGTTTATTTGTTCTCGTATATAAAGATTGAGTACCAATTTATGGTTCTGATGTTTAAGGTTCTCTTTATTTATTATTCTTAAACGATATTGTTAATTCTTCATGCGAATCTTTTTTGATTAAGGTAAAACACAATCATAACACGCATTCTTAGTAATCTAGACTTATCCAAATGAATGTGAGGATAGTCCTTTTTGTTTGTAAGTATTAACCGTATCAATTGTTACAGAAATGCATTGATTATAGAACCGACCACCTTAATAGAGGAATGCTTTCTTTGGTTAAGGCATTAGTTTCGACGGTGGTGAAACTAGCAATTCCCAGCGAAGAAATGTTTAAAAAATCCATTTTAGTGGCTTGGCTTTTATGCATCGTCCTTGATCTGTGAAGAACTCAAGTTTATGAAAGAGTTTGCTATATGTGTCATTTAGAAATCCTTGTGTGCTCTGCATTTTTTGTTTTATTTTATGTAATCATATATTATATGTGACTAATGATTACGTGGTGGCTTTTCAGAACAACTTGGATGAACTTTTCATGCTCATGCATTTTCTTGACGCGGGGAAGGTAGCCAAGGATAGCACAGATAAATAAGTTCATGTACTTTACAGAATTTTATGTAGCTAGCATTTTCACTTGATTACGCTTTTATACTTGCAGTTTGGCAGTTTAGAGGAATTCCAGGAGGAGTTCAAAGATATTAATCAAGAGGAGCAGATTTCAAGACTCCACAAAATGTTGGCCCCGCATTTGCTCAGAAGTATAAAGCAAAACTTCTCGTTTATTTTTCTACTGTGTATTTGTTTCAAAAGTTCCGCCTGAAGAAATCATTGACATAAGTAACACTTTTATGATGTTAACTATGGTGTGTCGTATTTTGATTGCTTTTGCAGGGGTCAAGAAAGACGTAATGAAAGACATGCCCCCTAAAAAAGAGCTCATTTTGCGTGTTGATTTAAGCAGCCAGCAAAAAGAATATTACAAAGCTATTTTTACCCGTAACTATCAAATATTGACAAAAAAAGGAGGTGCTCAGGTAAGTTTTTTTTAAAAAATGTTTATATACTATTTCAGTTCCATATACCTCGTAGTTGAAGTAGGAACCGGTTCTAATGTAAATTGTCTGGTGATTGTGTTGGTCTGATTTTATTTCAGATTTCTCTAAATAACATAATGATGGAATTACGAAAAGTTTGTTGCCATCCTTATATGCTGGAAGGTGTTGAGCCAGTTATTCACGACGCACATGAAGCTTTCAAGTAACATTTCATTTCCCTAAATGGACAGAAATTTTTATCCAGATTTGTTTATAGAAACTTTGAAATCTTTTCCTAACTTTCGCGTTAACTTCCTCTTAACTTTATCGAAGGAAACTTGTGGAATCTTGTGGAAAGCTGCAACTTTTAGACAAGATGATGGTCAAGCTGAAAGAGCAAGGACACAGAGTTCTCATATATACACAGTTTCAGCACATGCTTGACTTACTTGAAGACTACTGTTCCTATAAGGTATCTGAACTTGTTCTATGTACTTGATATTTCAGGAAAATTTTCATTCTTTTTATTATGGATATACAAGTTAGTAACTTGCTCTGTCGGCGATATAACTTCTAAAATCCCCTCGAAGATTACTTTTGTATTTCTTGAGATGCCAGTATCATTACCATTGCTATCGCTGACTCGCTGCCACGTGCACACGATTCATATGATTTATGCTGTTTGTTTTCTTGTCTTTGCCAGGAATGGAACTATGAGCGAATTGATGGAAAGGTTGGCGGAGCTGAGCGGCAAATACGAATTGATCGGTTCAATGCTAAAAACTCTAACAGATTTTGTTTTTTGCTCTCTACAAGAGCTGGTGGCTTAGGAATAAATCTTGCAACCGCCGATACAGTAATCATTTATGACAGGTTTGAATTTCAGCTTCTCTTCGTGTAATCTGTCGCTTTCCATAGTTATTGTATCCAGCAGTTAGAGGAGTTGTTTGGCTTGATTGCATGAGAGATGGAAATAAAACGTTGATTTTCAAGTGAGGTGGATGCTTTAAGCAGATGTCCTGTGTGATGATGAGTGATAATTTTAATGGCATGCAATGTGGTGAAGTAGAAATCAGATTCTACGTGGTTTACATCTGTTCACATTTTCATACTATGATTGAAATGTATTTTCTGCTTCTGTAGTGACTGGAATCCTCATGCTGATCTCCAGGCTATGGCTAGAGCTCATCGACTTGGCCAAACAAATAAGGTTTTAACTTATTTCTTAGTGCTGTCAACTTGCACTTTCAGTTTCTTTTATTATTACTTTCACTAATTTAGTCTTATATTTGCCTCTAGGTTATGATTTACAGGCTCATAAACCGAGGCACCATTGAAGAAAGGATGATGCAGTTGACTAAAAAGAAGATGGTTCTGGAGCATCTTGTTGTCGGGAAGCTGAAAACACAGAACATTAATCAGGTATAATTTTTATTGTTTGAAGATTACCTTTTCACGTGATTTACAAATTTCTCAACAGATTGGAGTTAAAAAGTAGAAACATCAAGAAGAACACCTTTTGTTATTTGTGTGAAACTAAAAGAAGAAACACCACTCGAGAAGGGAAAGGGAGTCCTTATTTGTTTGATCGTTTGCTACTAATTTCCTTCTTTGTTTTATTTTTTTGGACTCCAATTTAGGAAGAGTTAGATGACATCATCAGGTATGGTTCGAAGGAGCTTTTTGCTAGTGAAGATGCAGAAGCAGGGAAGTCTGGAAAAATTCATTATGATGATGCGGCTATAGACAAGTAATATAGTCTTTCCTCTATTTTCGTTTTCTGGTATCAAAGATTTCTGTGCTTTCCTACTCCCCTCCCCCCCCCCCCCCCGTTGTAATGAAAGCTGTTGCGATCAAGTGCATGGAAATATATCTTAATTTTTTGCTTCATTTTCTGTTCTGCAGGTTGCTTGATCGTGATATCGTAGATGCTGAGGAGCTTGCAGTGGATGATGAAGAGGAGAATGGATTCTTAAAGGCTTTCAAGGTTTCTTTTCTTTCCTACTTTTCTTCTTCTTCTATTAGTATTTTTCTGGATCAGTGTTGACTGGCTTTGATTCTCCATTGGTGTTTATATAACTCTGCTCCTATATACCATGGTATTCAGTCCCTGTATGACTATCGAAATCTCTTCTGATGTGTACAATCTTGTCAAATTATTACTCACTAAGTTTGGAAAATCAGTGCATTTTGAGCCAGCTAGCTCTAATGCTTATAGAAAGTGTCAATAGACTGTTTCGTTCCAGAATAAAATGAAAGCATACTCAATGAAAATTAGTGATGATGACTTAAGTTAATTTTTTATACGTGCGGTGATATTGATTAAGCCAGTTTCCACCTATTCATTTGTAATATTCTTTGAAGTCCGAATTACATTGAATATGTTATTTGACTTTAGTCCTAGCTGGAACATAATGCTGATGTCAAGGATCATGTACTAGAAAAAGCACTTTACAATATTGAATATAAGGACATGGGGGTTGTGGTTCTTATGATTGGCCTTCAAGTATGAGATAAGTTTTATGAGATTATTGATATTTCAAATCCTTGAACATTGTTTTGTCTTTTGTACGTATAGAAATGTTATTCATCGATTAAGGTGTCCATTTTCTATGTGCTGTCATTAACTCGGAAAATGACTTCACTTGTAATATTCTATGTTCTTCCTGTATTTTAGGTGGCAAATTTTGAGTATATAGATGAAAATGAGGCAGCAGCATTAGAGGCACAGAGAGTTGCTGCTGAAAGCAAATCTTCAGCAGGCGATAGGGCAAGTTATTGGGAAGAGTTGTTAAAAGACAAATTTGAGGTGCAGCAGGCTGAGGAGCTTAATGCTCTTGGAAAAAGAAAAAGAAGTCGCAAGCAGGTGTCTCTCTTCTTGATCTCCCTTATCTAATCATAGCAACGAATTGATAACTGGATTGCACCATTTATATCATCTTTATTTTGGTCTACGTCATAAATTTGTTTCACGTTTTCTTATTCTTCGCTTTCGAATTCCTTAGGTAGCTCAATTTGGACAGCAATAATTTGGTTGACTGTATTTAAAAAATGCTGCCCTATTAACTGTTGCGAAAGATCTTAAGTGTTTCATGTTGGATTGAGGCGAATGTATAAAATGGAATTAATAGTTAAAGTTTATTGATTGATTGGAGTTGATGGAGGCCAAAGTAATTATAGTCTTTTGTTTTCGTCTGCGAAATAGTTTTTGTTACTCTCTCTGTCTACTTGATATAATATCAAATACAGACGGGTTACATTGTTTTGGTCCGCCATATTTGTTTCATATCTTTCAGTAAGGCTGTTCTAATTCTTCTATGGGCTTTTTTCCTAGTTGGTATCTGTTGAAGAAGATGATCTTGCTGGTTTGGAAGATGTGAGCTCTGATGGAGATGAAAGTTATGAAGCAGAGTCAACGGATGGTGAAGCACCGGGACAAGGAAATCAGACGGGTAGAAGGCCATACAGAAGAAGGGGTCGGGGTATTACCACGTGCCTGAATTTCTTTCAATTGCAATGGAGCTGAAACTAGTGATATTAAGAGTGTGCGCAGTATATTAAAAGTTTTCTTCTTGTAGATAACTCGGAGCCAACTCCGTTGATGGAAGGCGAGGGGAGATCTTTCAGAGTACTGGGTTTCAACCAGAGTCAAAGGGCCATTTTTGTACAGACGTTGATGAGGTATCTTCATTCGATAAGGCCTTTAGTCACAAGATTTTATACTGTTTAGATTTTACATTTTTGTCTAATCAATGCATCAATATATCCTCAGTTTTGTACTATACATGGTTTTTATGTTTTTGTCGTCTGGCCAAATTTGCAGGTATGGAGTTGGCAATTACGATTGGAAAGAGTTTGTTCCTCGCTTGAAGCAGAAGACCTATGATGAAATCAAAGAGTATTGACTCAACTCTTTAATGCTCTTTTCTATAGCTTCTTCACAGAAACGCATCACTATAAAAAGGCGCGCTGGTTTATTTTCTTATTTGACTAACGCTTCTCATCAACTGATTATTTGATGAATATTTCTCAGTTATGGAGTACTCTTCTTGAAGCACATTGCTGAAGATATTGACGAGAATTCTCCAACCTTCTCAGGTGACTGATAACTGATCTTTGCATTGTTTTTCTAAATGTAATTGTTGCTTCTCTTGTTAACGTGTTATATATGTTACTGCAATGGTCTTTGTCTATAGATGGTGTACCCAAGGAAGGACTTAGAATTGAAGATGTTCTAGTCAGAATTGCTGTTCTGATGCTTGTACAAGAGAAGGTGAGTCTATCGACCGTAGTCCTCTGATATGTTTCTCTTCTATATCTGAGTTGTCTTCTGAAAAACAAATTCCACAGTGGTGCTACATGGTGGAGTTTCGGTATCTGTGTTTTACTGTTATTATGGGCATTTACTTAGATGGTGCAGGAGAAATGTAGCACTATTTTTTGTACCTGTTTCTTCTAGGCTATACTTTGATCTTTACTAATTTTTTAATACACTGTACCACAAACCACATTTAAGAAGTTTGGGTGCATTCCTGTGGTAAAACGTTTGGTTATGTTCTGCTTCATTTTCTCTGTTGCCAGTCTCTTTGTACCGAACTAGAGGAAGCTACCTTTCCTATCTTTTGTACTATACGCTTTTTGTTGTGGTTTTGTTTCTTAAGCTTGAGACTGAATTGCTCATGTTTGTTTGAGCTCAACTCTCAGTTTTTTTTATGCTTTGGCCTAACAGGTGAAATATGTAGAAGATCATCCAGCGAAACCTGTTTTCCCCAACCGCATTCTTGAAAGATTCCCAGGACTGAGAAGTGGAAAAGTTTGGAAGGAAGAACATGACAAGATAATGATACGTGCTGTTTTAAAGTATGAATCCTTCCACAGTGTCCTCACCGAATGGTTTTATTCTCTCATCATTTTTTATTACTTGCTCACATTTTCTTTTCCTTCTCTTGAAATTTATATCTTTAGGCATGGGTACGGACGATGGCAAGCCATTGTTGATGACAAAGAGTTGGGGATCCAAGAGCTTATCTGCAAAGAATTGAATTTCCCTCACGTAAGTTTGTCTGCTGCTGAACAAGCTGGCTTGCAGGGGCAGAATGGTAGTGGAAGCTCCAATCCTGGAGCGCAGAATAACCAGAATCATGGAAGCGGTATTGCGGGGAACAATAATGCTTTTGCTGATGCTGGCCAAGTAAACTCTGCGGGCCAAGTAAACTCGATGTTCTACTATCGGGACATGCAGAGAAGACTAGTTGAGTTTGTGAAAAAGCGAATTCTGCTTCTGGAGAAGGCGTTGAATTATGAATATGCGGAGGATTATTATGTATGTTGTGTCCATCTGCAGTGTGTCCGTACTTATTCACATGTCTCGTGCCATGTTGTTCAACTTTGATTTAATACTCTGGTTGCAGGGACTTGGTGGCTCATCATCTATGCCTAGTGAAGAACCAGAAGCTGAAGCAAAGGTCACCGACTCAGTGAGAGCAAACTTTGTTGAGGTCGACGATGAAATGCTTGATGGACTTCCCAAGACTGAGCCCATCAGTAAGTTCCATCACAAGTTTCTCTAGTTAACGACTTGTCGGTTCTAAAATGAGCTCTCTGACTCTCAATGCAGCTTCAGAAGAAATGATGGATGCTGCTGTTGACAACAACCAAGAGCGCGTTGAAATAGCTCAACTTTATAACAAGGTAAGCTGCGTTTTTGTCTTTGGCTAATGTCTAGAATCAGTATATCATCACACTAATCTCTTTGCTCTTATTCAGATGTGCAAAGATTTAGATGAGAACGCTCGTGAATCAGTCCAAGCATATGTAAACAACCAACCGTCTAATGCCAAGCTGAATGAGAGCTTCCGTTCATTCGAATCTATCAATGGTAACATTAGCAGAATCCTCTCGGCTTCATCTGATCAATGCAAGTCACACGAGGACACCAAGCCAAACCTAAACAATGTTGAGATGAAGGACTCGGTCGAGGAAAGAAAACCCTTAAGAGGCAGCGTCGATCTGAATGTGTTGGAGGGAGAAGAGAACATTGCAGAAGCTAGTGGAAGTGCTGATGTGAAAATGGAAGAAGCCAAAGAAGAAGAGAAGGTCATTGTCTTCGATTGACAACTGGTAAATAAAAATATCTTTAAGAGTCAAAAGACCAAAGAGGGTCATGATGTAGGAACAGGTGTTTAATAGTGTATGATTGGTTCGATTAAGTCCGGTTAGCAGAAAATTATTCTATCAATGCAACTACACTTTCGGTTTAGCTTCCATAAATTTCACATGGGTTTGATTTTAGGGGAAATTTATTGAACGTGAACCGGTTTTGTTCCGGTTTAGGCTTTTGACATATGAGACATGTCTTTCAAGAAACACATTGCTCTGTTTCTTCCTTTGTGTCGAATCATTTTCAATCAGTAATCATAATTATATATCTCATCGCAAAATTTGATATCCAAACTAGACATGCACATGCAATACCAACTTGGGTTGACTTTAATATTAGTGGGCTCGAGTGGTGAGTACTGAGTACACAGTGGAATCTCTGTTCGTCATCATCACCACTTTATTCTTTAATTTCTGGATATGTTCAATAAATTTTCGTCTCTTTATAGGTTATATGACTTGTTTGTTCGTAGGACTATGATTTTAGAGACTCGTGAATTTTGGTTATCTTTGCAGAAAGAGAGTTGTTAATTAGTTTCGTTTGTCCCACATCGATTATGTAGTGAGACGTGTGATAACGAGTGGGCCTATAAAACGAGAAGAGGTGTGAATGGAGAAAAACATGATCCTTCAGGCAAGTTAAAGGGGATATGAGGAATGGGTTTAATCTCGCATAATTGCGTGATGAGCGTTCCGCTCAAAGCCTGTTACGACAATTGGGCGCTCCAATTTTCATTTAATCTGATCCCTCTCTTGCTTCAAAAAAAATCACTTTATGAATTTTCATAAAAAAAAGTTTTTTTATATATATATATATATATATATGAGAAAAGAAATTAGAAACTGTATTAGTTTTGTTAAGTCGTAATTATTAAGTGTAGTAGTATAGAATATCTTGGTATGTAATGTAAACACAGTTGTTAATAATATAATTTGCCGACAATTAAAAAAGTGTAGTAGTGGTACAACATACATGGTGATTTGTGATAGTACTAGGAATTTGAAATCCCGTGAAACAGTAGAAAAATACAATATACATATGTTTTGTAGGCTTAGTAGCATATTTTTTATCAGTCCATTTTCTCAATAAAAGCAAACAATTACTTATACATTATCCTGTTGGGTTTGACATACCATAAACAAACAGGAAAATTTTAAAAAATAAATTGTGTTTCTCATTAATGTAGAAATATAATTTCTGGATATGGTCAAACTCTGCTCGTCTCGATTTCGATCTGTTTTTTTCTTCTTTATTTCTAGATCTTTGACTGATAGTCTAGCCAAGAAATCCCTTCGTGATTTCTCCTCTGTACTACCGTGACCTTTGAAGTTCTAATATTAAAATGTTGACCAAAAAAAGAAAAAAAAAAAAAAGCTGGTCAGGTCCTAATGATAACAAAAAACAAAAACAATGTTCATAAACAATTTCAGTTTTCCGTTGTTTTACATAACTTTACTTATTTTTTACAACTTTGGAGACAACAAATAAAGGTGAACCCAACGAGTATACAATTAAGGACTGAGCATTCGGTTGTTTAATCCAATTTTTAGAAAAATAGATTCCAAATATTTTGACTTGGCTTCAAAGTTTTCAGTTGCGTATTCGGTTAAATTTTAGACAAACAAAAAGAGTTATTTGACTTCGATAATAGTACTTAGTATATTTTAAAAGTATTTTAAGATTATTGTTTTTATTGAATTTTTCCTGGCCTAAAATTATCTAATTTCCATATAAATAAGAAAGTCAACAATTTAAAGTTTTAAACGATCAAGTGAGTTCTTGTAACGATCCAACAAGACATCATCAAGTTGAATCTAACCAATAGTTAAACACTAATCCGGTGTAATACTTGTTAGTTTTTTTGGTTTTGTCTTTTTTTTTTTAATAGTGAACATGTCTTTAACTACACTTTCGATTTAACTTCCACTAGATTTTTACCCCGTGCATCTGCACGAGAATTCTTTTTAATCAAAATTTGTAATGTAATTTATGTTTTCTTTATAGATATAATTTTTCTGTTAAATAACACAGATTTATTTTTGTGTTTAGACATAATTTGTTTTTTTTTTAAATTAATATTATTTTAATCACGATCATAAAAACATAATTCTAATATGGTCATTTTATTAATAAAAAAATGATCGTTTTTATAAAAAAATTTTTAACTTGTTCATTATATTAATCCAAAAAAAACCGTAGTTATAAAACCATAATTCTAACATCCACGTTCATATCACTATATAATATAAATATTTACTAATTTTGAAATAATTTTTATCTCAACCCGCAAAAGATCACAATTATAAAAAAATCTAACTCGTTCCATCAAATCATTATATAATATTAATATTTATTAATTTTCAATATGTAAAATTTTAGTGTAATTGAATATGATTAAAAAATATAATAAAATATTCATTAATCATATGTGTTATTTTGAAAATATTTTTAAATTTTAAAAATTAAATTAAATCAAACGTATATATTTAAGAAAGTCTAAAGTAATTTAAATTAGTATCTATTTTTCAGAACTAAATTTAATTACAAAAAATAGTTTGAATTAATAACCTATATTTAAGGAATCTTTAATTATATAAATTAATATCTAATTTTCGGAATATAATTTATATATAAAAGAAAATATATTTTTAAAATAATATTGCAATAAATTAGGATAATTTTAAATTATTTTCTAAATATTTTTTTTAAAAAAAAACTTCAGAACTGTTTGCTTCAGAACTAAAAGTGCTCCTATGTTTTAATATAATAGATATATTTCACATGGGTTTGGTCTAAGGGAAATTTATTGAATGTGACGGTTCTCTTTCGGTTTAGTCTTTTGACATATGAGACAGATCTCTCAAGAAATGAGTTTCAAAGCCGGTTCTGTTGCGGTTTAGTCTTCTAAATTTCTAATCCTCAAGTCAAACACATTGCTCTGCTTCTTTCTTTCTTTTTACACCAATTTTTTTCGAAAGCAGAAGACAATGATGGTATATGGTTTTGTTATATAAAGCCGACGAAAAACAAATTTTTTGGGGAAACTAAGCCCGATGCATAGAAAAAACATTAAGGAATATTAACTAGTGAAACTTGAATAGAAAGAACAAAAGATAAAGGAAAGCGAAAAAACTTAGCCCAATTTAAACTATTACCCCGAACATGAGAAACAAAGACGATAATCAAACTTCTACACACCACTAATCTTTTTTCTTCGAAGGTCTAAATATATAAGGTTTTGCATCCCACAAAAGGCTAGCTTGACAAAAATCAAATAAAATAATGACTATGTGAAAAAACCTATTATTCCTCTTCACTATAGTCTATAAATGGTGGTGGAAGAAAGCTTTATAAATTCATGAAAATATGTAGGAGATAATCAGACAAATAACCCACATACCAAAACAACTAATTCGAAGACAATCGCATATCATCCCAAAAATTGATATTTAATCAAACAAAATATGCACATGCAATACCAACTTGGGTTGACTATAATACTAGTGGTGAGTACAATGGAATCTCTGATGCTTTTTATTCGTCATCATCGCCACTTTTTTAGGAATAATAAATTAACTCAACTTTTTTTATCTTGAACTTATATTCTTTAATTTCTGGATATGTTCATAATTTTTCGTCGATATATGGGCATTTTCTGTAAAGATCTATGACTAGTGATGATATTTTCAGACTGTGTTAGACTCCTGAATTTTGGTTATCTTTACAGACACAAAAACTGCAGAGCATAACAAAAAGAGAAATCGAAGATAAGGAAAAGTTTTTTTTTAACATTAACTTATTATTCTATTATAAATTATGTGAATTATTACGTCAACAATTCTACGACAACAATTCTACTACGGACAAATCCCGCCTACAAACATGCCAAAATGAATTTCCATGCACCACATTAAAAACCTCAACCATTAATGAATCCATTACCAATAGATAAGGAAAAGTTATTTATGAATTTTTTTTTATTATTATTTCTTTGAAGTTCTAATTGCTATAACCAAAGGGAAAGCAAAAAAAAGTTTTAAAAAAAAAAAATTAGTTTACAGTTTCCTTACAGAGAAAATATGAGAAAAGAATAAGACAAAAGCAATCACAAGATGTTTTTTGACTTTATGTCTAAATGTTGTCTCTCATATGCATGTTCTGAGTGAGCTAAAGCCTCCATATCCCAAATCTCCTCCAGACAAATCTCCCTGGCTCTGTTCCTATCATTCACAATGTAAGCAAAAATAAATTCACAAATCTCAGAGATCATTATAATAATCTTCAGAATGCTTCTATTGGCAAAAGCTTTTATATTTACACACCTGCTTCATCGTGGAGTTGACTATATCATCTAAAGAACCAGCTTCTGCAACCAAGAATCCACTCTGTAACTTTTGCTGCCCCACGATGAATCCTTCCTTTGGGTTACTACTCAAGATAGCATCTGTGTTTGGACCGTATTGCCTCATCTGCAACGAATCATAGAAGCCTCCTCCAGGTTGTGCGTTTGCATTTGAATTGAAGTCTATGTTTCTGCAAAATGCTCGAGGATTTGTATCCAAGCCTGGACTCAATGCAGTTGCAGAGTCACAGAACGGGATAGAATAGCTTGTTGGGCCATTGTTCCATTCCAAAGAGTCAGGTTTAGAATGCTGCGGTAATGGGGACACATCGAACTGATGATGGATGCTATTGTTACTGTTCTGAACAGGAGGAGGGAGAGTCGAGGAGGAAGATACAGCGTTTGACCAATGTTCTAAACGTTTATTGATCTGGTGTCCAGGGAAGCCTTGAGGAGATGCTTGTGGATGACCTTCAAGAACCAAGAGATTGTTATTAGGCGCACCGATGAGAGAGCTTTGTTGTGTTGAGAAGCTAGGAAATGCCATTGAGTTCCCGGAGATGCTCTTGTTGTTGTTGTTATTGTTCATGTTTCTAATGTTGCTGTTTGTTTGAAGCTGGTCGAACTCTAAAGGCATTGGTAGCCCTTGAAGTATATTTCCTCCATCACTGTGGTTTAGTGGAAGTGATGAGACATGGTGAAACTTTCCAATATCGGTTTGGTTTAGCAAGAATATCCCGGAAGGAGGAGAAGAAAGGTTGCGGACACCGATCCCTGAAGGAGTGTTGAGCCGGCCAAGAATCCCATTTGGTGGGAAAGATCTCATCGCGGTGGCTCCACCGTGGAACTGAGAGGTTCCAACAGGGATTTGGCGGTGGTGGTAACCGTCAAGTCCACCAAGAGAAGAACTCATTTGCAAGAAATGTACGTCAGAGTGTCCCATCATTGCTTGTTGATTACCACTAATCCTCTTCAAGTAAAGACGGAATTTCTGCAGCCACGAAGAACAGAATAAGCTTTTTTGTAAAGTTTCGGTTTAAGTAAATACAAGAATGGTTCTTTGAAACCTGAAGATGACTAGCCACATTCTCTCTAGTGAGCTTCTCAACATTCATCAGATCAAGAATCCTTTTAGGCATTGCCTCTGCAATCAAAACAACACACAAAGTTAAAACCAGCAAAAGAGAGTTTGAAAACAAACAAGTGACATTAACCAAACTTACTATCAAATCCCAATTGGTTAACCGCTGCCACAAATTTCTTGTGAAGCTCGACAGTCCAAACAACACGAGGCTTCTTCTGAGCCGATGAATCATCGTTATCGTCTCTCTCCTCTTCCTCGTCTTCATTATACTGATCTTTACGTTTCCTGTTCGCTCTCCCATTGTTCTGATCAGAATTTGCAGCAACTTCATTACCTAATCCATCTCTCTTGTCACCGTTATTACTCCCACGGTTCTTGTCAAGTCCTTTGCTTCTCACCACATGTTGCCATATGTTCTTCAGCTCCTCAATACGAACCGGTTTCAGTAGATAGTCACAAGCTCCATGAGTAACTCCTTTCATCACATACTTTGGATCGCTATGCGCAGATAACACTGCATAGTTTAACAACAATAGAATCAATCATAAAGCCAAACCTAGAACCAAGAATCAAGTCTAAAAGATCAACACTTTGCAAGAATCAGGTCTAAAGATCAAAACTTTTCCCTGTAGTTAAATTGAAA
This sequence comes from Eutrema salsugineum, assembly GCF_000478725.1. NCBI lineage: Eukaryota > Viridiplantae > Streptophyta > Magnoliopsida > Brassicales > Brassicaceae > Eutrema > Eutrema salsugineum. The sequence continues at coordinate 5,202,112 of NW_006256867.1, forward strand.
ATTTTTGGGATTAAAAATAGAATTAAAAGAAAGAAATTAGTTGACTTACTTATGACAGGTAGGTCCATTTCAAGACCAACGAGCTCAAGCAGTTTGAAACCATCCATGTCAGGCATGTCAACATCGCTAATAACCAGATCAAACATGTTCTTGTTCTCTCTCAATAACTCTAGAGCCTTTTGTGCTTGGTTCGTCGTAGTAACTGCAGCCAATAAATTCCCCAAAAAGTCTCTGTTTTTTTAACTTTAATTTTCAGTAAAGAAGCAAAATTTCAATTACAATGATGAGCTCTCTGACACATGTAGAGATTTGAGTAGATCAGAGCAAATAAAAATGGGATTTTTTTAAAGGGATTGTAAATCTTAACAAAATCTAAAATTGAATCTTCAAAAAACGACTTTTGTTGTTAGAGAGATCGAATCAGAAGCTAAATTCTACAGGATTTGTACATAAACTTAAGTAGAAATCTTGAAATCAGAAGCTAAATTTTATAGAAATTTTTTCAAAGATTCCACATATGTGGTCAAACTAGAAATCCAAAAATCAGATCAAGAAAAAACAATTTTAACTGAATCTAAAAAAACCCAATTTGGAGAAACTCATTAACAGATCCCAGAAAACGAAAATGGTCGATGCAAGAAAGTAGAGAGAAACAGCAGAGAGAGAGGAACCATGGTATTGGCAACGATGAAGCAAAGTTTCGAGGATTCGAAGACAAGTCTGGTCATCATCAACGGCAAGAACTCTCATTCCGACAGGAAACTGGTCCAAGGCTACAAAATCTTGTTCCACAGTCATCTTAAAAACCCAGAAATCAAAACTGAGTCTTTCTTTTGTTCTTGCAAGTGTTTGGGAGGAAAGTTAAGAGAGAGAGAAAGTGGAATTTTTGATGTGCAGGAACGTCGACGGAAAATGAGTTTTACTGGATTAAATATGAATGGGTCTAGAGAGAGAGAGAGTGATTTAGAGAGTATATAAAATTTAGATTTAGAGAGAGAGGACAAAAGATTTGGAGCCAGAGTTAAAAGTTTTTCTTCTCCGGCGAGGGAAAAAGGAATCTTAATTATCTATCTATATATGGATACTCTAAACCGTTTGTCTTCATCTTCAATATTTGCATTCTACTTATTTTCTGCAGTTTTTTTATTTTTATTTTACCATTCGATAAAAAAAAATTAGAAAAAGCCAAAAATAAACCAAACCGAATAACACAAAATTAGTAAAACTGAACCGAAATTAAAACCCAAAAGTAAACCGTAGAAAGATGAATGAGTTTCCAAACCGAACTAAATTGAATCAAATTCAAAATCAAAGAGACCTAAGCTACATTAGGAGTCGTCCCGGTTTTGTTTCAACCCACGAACCGGTTCCCTAGTATTGTTTTTTTTTGTTTAAGTGTATCAAAAATATCACATGTAGGACCAGATCACCAGAATGGTAACCATATATTATTGTACATTGGTTGAGTTACTGAACCGGAATTAGTCTCACTATCACTCCCTTCTAGATCTAAACTAATAAAACACTTTTTTATAATTCTGATTTTTGCAGTTTAATTGTGTTAAAAAAAGGGTAAGTAAATAGGTGTCCTTTGAAATGGGTAATTAAAAGATAATCGTTAGAGATGGGAAAGTCTTTTAAGTAGAAGATTTGGTTTACTATATGTATATCGCCATCATTATTCTGAAGATACAATTTGATTCTGGTTTAATCTTAGCTAGTATTGTCCAACTGTTACATGGACAAACAAAATTTAACTGTTCCAATAATTTCAATCATCATTAAATACTTCCCATAGCATTTGTTTCGAATTTTAAAAAATCTATTACTAAAACGAGTATTGGATTTTGTTAAAAAAAACTATGGCATATCGTTACAAGTGAATTATTAAAAGTAATTATTACTTATCATTTTGGCATTTTCACACCAATAAATATTTTTCACACAAATTAAAAACTAAAATAAATATTTTATTATACCATATTTTTGAACTAAATATATAATCACGTGATTTGGACGAATCTATATAGTTTAGGTTAACCGAAACTTTGTAGTGCTATATCTATTATACTATTAAAAGAGAATGGTATTTTGTGTCCCAATATAATTTTATTTGGTTTTTTAATATTTTGTTTTTGGATAACTGTTATTTCTGTTGCCAAACAAAAAATTATTGATTTTAATTTAGATTTACCAAATAAATTGATTTAGTATAATATTAATAAAATAAGTTAATTTAGTATAATATTTTAATATAAATCTGAAAACTTATTTTTTAATTTAGATTTGTTATCAATATCCTTAAATATTGGTTATATTATCAAAAATTATAATATAAATTATTATTATATTTTTCAAAATAATAATTCAGATATTAATTTAGACTTAATTTAAATATTCAAACTCAAATAATATTTTCAGTATAGAAATGAAAATAATATATTATTGTATATTTTTATTAAATGAATCTAAAAATTAAATATTTAAATTTAATAAATATTTAAAATATACAAATAATATAAGTGGACATGTTAAATGTTTTAATAATTTTGGTAGGGGCTTAACCATTTTCGATGGCAGAAGCATTGGATGCCCTTTTTTCTCCAACACTAGATTTACATGTTTTGGTTCTTTTTGGATTAACATAAATGAGCATGTTACAATGACGTTTTTTAATTGTGGTACTTTTCAGATTACTATGAACGGACAGATTATAATAATATTTTTCTAATCGCGATCATATATAATACTAGAAAAAATATATCAATAGAATTATTACAGAAAAATTATAATTCATCACTTATTAGAAAATTGTATATAAATAAAAACGAGAAAAAAAATTACATTAATAAAAATAATTTCTGTGTAAACGCACGGAATAGAATCTAGTGTAACTTAATTTAGACGAGTCTTGTAGTTCTATTTATTTGCTTGATGATTCTAAGAATTTTTACGCATGAATCTATAAAAGACCAAACAATTCGATGGATAAATTCATTTCTGGTCAATAACCTCATAAGTCATAACCATAATCGCTTGACCCCCTAGCCACATGGTCCATATGGTCAAACGAAATTCATGAAAACTCATCACAAGCAAAATTACAGAAGTGCATATTCCTCGAATCATGGTCTGAGTGAGGTAGCAACCCTCTTACTCCTATAACATAGTTAATTAGAGCTAAGTTAGTTCCTTATAATAATACACATGTCATAGTTTATTACTCGTTTTCAGTAGAGTTGATCCTGAGTTTTAGAAGCCGGAAGCTCGAAAAAAAAAATTAAACAGTTTTGCCATATTAAGTTTTGAATTTATGGTATCCTAAAAGAAATTTTTTGTATTATTTATAGATTTATCACTAGACAATTTTTTTTTAAAAATGTAAAGGTCGGAATTGTTTTACAAAAATGAGGACCGCAATCATGGTTTGTCCAGCTTGGACTCAAGACCGGGCCTGGTTCTTACTTTTCTTTTTCCGTGTATAGTAGGATCGACTCAACAAATTATCGTCATTCATGGGACAGTAAAGCATACATGATACATACGATGTCCATGCAGTCTCTGTAAAAGAAACTTATGTGCAAACCCTAGAGAATCGCAGTAATTGGAGATAGTTTAGCACAAACGACAAAATGTATATAGACAGCTGCACGGTTTATATTCGAATTTTAATTAGGTATTCTCTATATACTAGTCGTCTCTTTCACTAGTAGCATATTCGATCATTTTCCAAATTTTACAGACGCTATTTAATTTCTTTTTTCTAAAATTATATATTTACCTTATTTTTTCACTCTAAGCTTACATATATAAAAAAAGATTTGCATCGTGGATCATTTCCAAATTTTTCGCATAATAAAATGTGTTTTTCTCACATTTTTCCAAAACAAAAACCCCGATTTTTGATCTTATGAAAACTATTTAAGCGTCTAATAATCCTCTTAAATCACTACTCATGTGTTCCTAGGTTACATGTATCCACTTTTATTTCGCACGAGACCTGTCTTTCAACGGATAAATTAAGCTCAAAGTCACCATACGAAAACAAGTTGACATTTGGATAAAAATTCTTACAATTCTTTAAAATTAATTCTCTAGCACGTCCTTAAAATGTATTAACGGAAGGTTAGACAATTTTAGATGGTATAAATGTTTATATAGTTAAACTATGTAAATTAGATGTATAGTTTTTTTGTTGTTCAACCATAGATGATCTAAATTCTAATGCATTAAAATAAATAAATTCTATTAAATAGAATTAGTCTTAGTCAATTAGACGACATTAAACGGTCATAACCGGTTGTAAGTGGTCCCTACACATTCATTAATCAACATACATTTTCTCTATTTATTATTGTGAAAATTCCTCAGACTAACCTTTAAGGTTAATGTATTGACAAACTTAGCCTAACATATTCATCGGTTTACTAGACTAACTTTAGAAAGTTGGTGTTATACCATTTTGTCCAAATAATGAATATTTTTACCAGATTGCCATTCGATTTTAAAAAACCTTAAAAAAAAATTTTACAAAAAAAAAGAAATCATTATAATCGAAAATCGAAAATACAAAAACATAAAAATAGAAACTGAAACCCTAATCTCCTCCGGCGGCGACTGTAAAAGCGATTTGGCGACGAAGGAGACGATTTGGCGACGAAGGAGACGATTTCGGCGGCGACGAAAGCTTTTCGGCCACTCATCTCGTAAGTCTTGACGTCTGGGTTAGTTTCTCGTCGCGAACAAGTTTTGACTTCGGTTTTCGCGATGGTTGTGTTTGGGTTTTACTCGCGACGGTTGTGTTTGGGTTTCAATGGTGGTTTCGCGCTAACGTCGGACGAGAACTCCATCTTTTCGTTCGTAGTCGAAAACCCTTTA
>NW_006256867.1:5210317-5211856 GCF_000478725.1 Eutrema salsugineum
TGGCGAATTCTGGGAACAATGTTGACAACGACCATGGTAACAATGATGATAATGCCGGTGATGCAGAATCCAAAACCTCACCAAAAACCCCTAGAGCAAAGGCATCTCCTCCAGCAGCAGCGCTAGTAGCAGGAACGTCAACGGGAGGTGGAGCAGGAACGGGAACGGGAGCTGTGGAAAAGGATCCGGTACGCAAGTCTCTCTTCTAATGTCATGGAGACAACATTCAACTATGTTTAAACAGATCGTTTTCCTTTCCTTTATGGTAGATTTGTACGAAATACTTTTTTACTTTGGTAGACTTGTATTGATGATTTTTTTAAAACTTTTCCTGCATAGTAGACTTTTAATGTTTTCTTGAAATACAAGACTAACTTTATGTGGTAGATTTTTGGCAGTGATATTTATATTAGGTAGATTTATAATTAATTCGGTAGATTTTTAGGTAGATTTAGTTATGTTATTATTTGATTTGACTGATGTGAAATTACTATACATGCCAAGCAGTCGTGGATGATGGAGATGCAGGAAACATCAGAGCCAGGTTTTCCTGTTGCAAGAGTTGTTAGAACCCCAGCGTCGAGAGGAAAGACTGTAACCAAAGTGAAAAAAGAACCTGCTGATCCTAAAGAGAAGAATAAATCAGGCACAAAGTCAAAAGCTGATTTAAAAGACAAAAACGAAGAAAGCCAGATAATCAATATAAGCGATGTTTCACGCCCACTACAGTCTAGACGAGTACAGATCCCTTCCCTGCAAGACGAAGACGACTCAGCGATTGAATCTATGAAGAAACGCTTAGAAAAGCTGGTGGAACATGCAAAAAATCCACCTGCTGAGAAGGAAAAAAGGGGACGCAGCCTTGCACCGACCCAGGTTTCACCCTACCTTGGTAACTCAGTGGTGAGACGCATCATGGACCCAGCAGGTCCCCCTCCTGGGAGGTATGATCCTTTTGAAGCGGTGGACAGTCGAATACTGGATAATCTAACCCGCTACGTAGCTTTTGAAGCGTAAGTCAGTTTTAAATTTCCATGGTAGACTTACTTGTTTGATTTGGTAGACCTATTTGTTTTATATAGTAGACTTATTAGGTATGTTGGTAGACTTACTTCGGAGTCTGGTATGTCTATGTCATTTTTCAGGGAAAAACAGTTGGAGTGTCCATATGCAAGAGGAGAATTTTACCTGACACTAATGACCCCTAAAGAAAGCTGGCCTAGAAAGGAGTATGGGTGGTTGCATGATCAGGTATGTGGTCGTATCAGTCACCCGATCTTAGTTTCAAAAGGTTTGGTAGACTTTGGAAATTGTTTGGTAGACTTTGGAAACTTAATGATAGAATTACTTTGGTAGACTTGTAGTAACAAATGGTAGATTTAGTCATTATGTTTGGTAGACTTGTATTCTATTATGTAGTAACAAATGGTAGATTTTGTCAGTATGTTTGGTAGACTTGTATCTTTTATGTTTGGTAGACTTATAATAAATTTGGGTTGTAAAGCTGGTTGGTAGACTTATATAAATTTGTTTCATTAC
>NW_006256867.1:5211956-5213357 GCF_000478725.1 Eutrema salsugineum
ACGAGAAGAGTTGGTTATTCAGTGATGGTTATTTGGACGTTGCCAACGGTCACTACGACCATTACTTGCCTACACACAAGAAATGGGGGACAGATGTTGATTTCGTGTATATCGCCCACAACGTGAACAACGAACATTGGGTAGCCGTTGAGGTCGACATTCCCAAAAAAAAGATCCGAGTGTTTGATTGCATTCCAGATTTATACAGAAAAGGCGAGGTGGAGGAGTCTGTCAAGCCCTACGCAAGGATGATTCCGCTGTTGTTGAAACATATGGCACCACCGGAGCTCAAGAAGGGTATGAAGGAGGGGCAGTTTCATATCTACATGTATAAAACAGCGGCACTGAACAGACAGACAGGTGCAATGCAGCTCTGTAGATTTGGTATTTTTATTTGGTAGACTTTTAACTAATTATCGGGTACTTGTTATCAGGTGATTGTGGCGTCTTTACTTTGAAGACCATCGAGTGTTTGGCTTTGTGCCATAAATGGGACCAGCTGAAAGATAGCAACATGCCTCTCATTCGTATGAAATACGCAGCTGAGATTTTTGATGAGGTACATGAAGCAGAAGAATCTCGGATGTCTGATCCTAACCCTCGAAGTTTATTTGATGACAAGTACGGTTTACAGACAGACTCCGCTAACTGAGATCTTCGTTTGGTAGACCTTTGGGATCTGAGATCGTTTTTTGGTAGATTTAATACTCAGATCCAAACTAATTGGTAGACTTTTGGTATCGGATGTTGTATTTTGGCCGATTTATTACTCATAGCCAGCCTCTTTGGTGGTCTTTTGGAATTTAGACGTCGCTTGTGTTTTGGAATTTAAAGCGAATCGCCATGGCTGTAAAAGGAACCTGCTTTGTAGATTTATAACATGATTGGTAGATTTATTCCATGAATGGTATATTTATAACATGATTGGTAGATTTATTGCAATATTGGTAGATTTATAACATGACTGGTAGATTTATTCCATGAATAGTAGATTTATAACATGATTGGTAGATTTATGCCAGTATTGGTAGATTTATAGCATGATTGGTAGATTTATTATTGTAAAATAGTAGAGTTTAGGTAAAACAAGTTCCAGATTTACAAGTACATAAAACAAGGTTTTCAAGCGGATTATTGCAGTCTATAATAGTACAAATACAAGGTTTTCGATTTGTCAACTAAGCTCGACAAGTTAGGCGATTATGTCCGCCTTGGCCACAGTTACCACATTTGGGGATCTTCCGAGGACGTTTACTCGCCATGGCGGCCTCGAACGCACCCTTAATCCGAATTTTCTTTGGCCTGCCGGGTCGGTTGCGAACATCAGGCGGGAGACAAATTTTGGTTGCTACTTCATCTGGCACAGGGAGTGCTACGTCTCTTGCATCACACTAACAACAT
>NW_006256867.1:5215274-5216169 GCF_000478725.1 Eutrema salsugineum
TAGAGTTTTACGATTGTAGAGTTTTACATTTGGTAGAGTTTACATTTTGGTAGAGTTTTACATTTTGTAGAGTTTGTATAGTTTCGTAGAGTTTTTACATTTTGGTAGAGTTTTTGATTCAGTTTGATAGATTTATTAATATCATGGTAGATTTATTAATATCATTTTCTATGGCATGGCAGGTTCGGGTTAGACATCTACTGGTGGTGAAGCCCTTGGAGGAAATATATCCTGTCTGGGAAGGTGAACCCCGACGTGTAGACGTCGATATAAAGGTGCATAACATGATATGCGATATTCTGGATGGAAGCTTGGATGAGGGGTTCTGGGAATCTCCCAAAAACGTAGGTGGCGATGCAACAGGTGGCGCTTCAACAGTTCAGACGCCGAAACAGTCGAAGACGAAGTTGGAAACTCCACGCGTGGAGAAGAAAAAGAAAGAGAAGGTGAAAGAGGCTGAAGCAACGGATTCAACTCCGAGAAGCAAAAGGAGAAGGGAAAGAGAGGCAAGGAAAGAAGAGAAGGAGAAAAAGAAACGTAAGAAGGAGGATGAGGAAGAAGATGATGATTTTAACTCGCCGGTGAAGCTACTAAAGGATGCAATTGAAGAAAAGAGAAAGGAGAAAAGGGAAAGAAAGGAAAGAAAAGAAAGAAAGGAGAAGGAAAGAGAGAAGGAAAGAGAGGAGCAGGAGAGAGAGAAGCAAAGAGAGAACGAGAGCAAGAAGAAAGAGCCCGCTGTGGAGAAGGAGGATAGGACGAATGAGATCCTCATGGCAATCAATGGTTTATCAACGACGGTAGCATTGCTTAACAACAATGTCAGCAGTGCTGTAATTCGTATAGACCACCTGGATAAGAGGATTGCCGTTATCGAGGATAAACATGAGGAGAAAGA